>NW_020439068.1:128810-159898 GCF_000699045.2 Agrilus planipennis | reverse complement strand
TGGGAGACCTCACCTCTGTGGGGTTGCTCCTTGAAGTTGAATGGGAGACCTCACCTCTGTGGGGTTGCTCCTTGAAGTTGAATGGGAGACCTCACCTCTGTGGGGTTGCTCCTTGAAGTTGAATGGGAGACCTCACCTCTGTGTGGTTGCTCCTTGAAGTTGCTCCAATGCAGTTGTTTCTGAAGGGGTTGTGGTGCTGTCCTCGTTGCCAGTCTGGTCGGGATACCACGAATTTCCTTTCAGAAGCGATGGTTCTTTGATTTTTGGGAAATCTTGCTCTTAGTTGCGCCAACAGACACTTGTACACCCTCACGCGGATTCTTTCTTCCTTTTGTGTGTGCACTTTAAGATTAAGATGTCCAAAAATCCGTCACGACTGCGCCAGTTAAAGGCCGGTGCTATTCCTTAAGCTTTTTAAAAAAAACACTTTTGAACACTTACTTTCTTTATTATTGATTAATTATTAATGTGTTTAATTTGTTCTTAAATTTGGAGGGTTTTGTTGCTTAAAGGAATAGGAGTTACGCCTTACGGAAAATAGCGATACACCATGTGCGTTAACTATTAACACGATAAGAGACCGACCTAGTCGTTTGAAAGACTTTTTGTAACTCCACGATCGAAGTTATTGATTGTTTAAAGAAAACTTGCATCACTGCTGATTAATTAAAAAGGAACGGATGGCGTGGGTTTGCCAGCCGTCTACTACTGATAAGGCACGCGTTTTATTACAATGTTAGCATTTTTAAAATGGTTAACTTGCGTCCCTAATAAGAAAGATACTTTTCTTAAAGATGTATCAGGACGAAATATCTTTTTTATTACCGAACCGTAATTGTTTCCAAAGTGGTCAATAATTGTTCAACGGCTATAAACGAAAAACGAGAAACACTACATACATGACCAGTCTTTACCTGAGATTTATTGCAGTCATGGGATCTTGCAACAATTTTCAGAAATAAATAATTACATCAATTGTATAAAACAAAAGATTGTCCTGGATAGAGTCGCCGTTAATTATTAGAAGAAGTCATTTCTAGGTTCGTTATCGGTTAATTTACAAATTCCAAAAAACATGTTGAAATTATGGTATGTCTTTAAGCACGGCTCCTTACGAGTGAAAAGGTTATTAAAAGCGTTTAAAATGTGGTATTATAGGCGAGAATGACGAGGATAGAGAAGACTATAAATAAGAAAGATTGTTTTATTTATTTTGCGCTGCCGCGCCACTTCTTTCTCCTATGAGGGAGCACACGAATTTTTTGGAAGGATTGGAAGTGCAAATAATTTACCTCACTTGTGAATAACACGAATAACTGCACTTAGTAATATTTATTTACATATATACAGTTAATACATATATTGAAGACCCTGAACTTGATGATTACGCTGATGCTACTAATTGTTGTCTGTTGTTGTCTTAATTGTTCTTTTTTGATGTCTATTTTGATGTGTGTTATGAGTGTGTCAGCCTATTTATAACATACTCTCCACCCTGATAGAGGAAGGGGTGAAAGTGCTAACCAACCGGTTTCTAATATTATTTAAGTATTTGAAGATAAAGTATCTTAAAGATATTGTTACCTACAAAGTTCGATACCCTAAAATTACACCTAAACCACTTACATATAATATTTGTAAAAACCAACAAAATTGAATATTTGAATTTCCAACTTAATGGTTCAAGGAAATGGCAGGTAAATGTACCCTGGTCTGAACAAAGATATTAGAAAAAGTAGGAGGAGTAGTTGGTAGGACTGAGGCATGAAGGACTAGTTAGAGACATATTAGAAGCAGAAACAGGAGCTAAAAGGAGTAGAGACATACCTAGATTAGATTACCTCTACCCCTCCTAACTTCCGTTTCTGCCTCTAATATGTCTCTGACTAGCCCTTCATGCCTGGGAAAATGTCCTTCTAACCTATCTCGCCCATTTCTTATTGTCTTCCATAGAGTCCTGTGTTCTCTTGTTCTTTGTAATATCTCTTCATTTCTAACCTTCTCTATCCACGGTATCCCCATCATTCACCTGTAACAATTTTTTTTTCTAATTTTTTCTTTTCCGCCGCGCCGGTTGTCCATGTTTCGCACCCGTACAGCGCCGTGCTCTAAAAATACACTTTTAACAACCTTTTTCGAATTTCCAACTATGAAAAGGAAAAAAAAACGTATCGGAAAAATCAGCAAGTTTCAATTTTTGTTAAACAAAATTTTATCACTTTACGACAATGTTGATCAATTCGCGTTCATTATAGATAATGGCATCGGTAAGGGAATGCCGAAGGGGAAGATCCTTTTAACAAATGGCAAGGGAACATATCCAATAATCCAAAAGTGCACACGCGAATTCGCAAGTTTCAATTCGTCAAGTGCCTGTGGAACGGTTAGGTAATTTTATTGAAATGTTGCCCCGTTAGAATGGTATTAACGTTTAAGTCGTTTCGCGATGGAATTAAATAGTCTGTAGTTAAGCCCTTGGCGAGAATATAGTGAACACATGCCCGACTAACTTGGCAAGCCACTTGAAACAGTTTCTGCGGCTTTATAGATTCCAAATCTCAAACTTGAGATACAAATCAACCGAGCCTCCATTAAGGAAATGGCTGTTTCCGACAAATTAGTTGCTGTTGCTCTATAACTACAAGACGTAAGCAACCGAATCACGCATTTTGCCACTCAAATTCACCCAATACTCTACCTGCTTAGAACTTACATATTAATATATCGTCTATGGGATCTACGTTATCATTTACTTAACAGCACATAAACGACATCTTCATGTACAATACTGCTTAATGCAGAATCAAATCGATAAGCTTTCTATATCTTGAAATGACAACAGAAAATAATTTAGTTGGTATTAAACATTTTTGGGACTTCCAGATATTTGATTTTTGCCATTAACTTCTAAAGTTTGATTACCTTTAGAATAGATATACCTATCGCCAAAACATTACACCGGAAATTGTACTGGTTAACAAGTCAGTTCTAAAACTCGTTAGTAACGCACCTCCAGTTTTTCCTATCTTGAGCTAATAATCGCATTTCCCTAAAACTAGAACATCCCACATCCTTCACCATTTCTGAACAGTAATCTAATCTAGATCTACCTTTACTTCTCTTAACTGCTGTTTCTGCCTCTAATATGTCTCTTACTGGACCTTCATACCTGGGAATGCGTCCTACCAACCTATCTCGCCTATTTGACTAACAAGTAAGAAAGACAAACTAATTTATTAATTAATACCGGGAAGTAAAATTCAAAAATAATGTCAATGAAAAACAGTATTTTCAATTTGTATTAATATGATACGCTTCTGTTGTTTCTCTAGTGTCATCAAGTGGTAATTAAAATAATATTATGTCAACTCAATCTAAAGACTTTGTACCTATTAATAAACAAAAATTACTTTTTTCAGAAGTATTTGTCGCAGTAACATTCATCACTAAGAAGTTCTACATCATATTACGCGATTATTATTGAAGGAGACGGGACTGAAAATTATTTACTTCTTTTGGAAGGATTTTTAATTTCGACATCTGAAGTAAACAGTCAGACTGAAAAATGGCAAATTGTGAAAAGAAGAACGCAACAATTTCACGGACAATCCTCTGTATTGCATAAGACAGTTAATAACGCAAAAATTTAATATCTTTCCCCTTTAGAATTTGAGTTCCATTTAAAGGATTTAAAGAACTTGGATGTCCGCGACTTGAACAATCCTAAATGCCTTATAGCATATTTTCCGTAAAGTTCCGGCACGAAAGATCCGCCCTCTGTTACGGCTGTGACAAATAGAACCAAGTTGAACGTTTAGTTTTATTTCTGTCCGATTGTTCAACCCTTCTCTAAATCGGAGCAATTCTTGCACACAGAAACGACTTTATTAGTTTGCTGATGCAAAAACCGACGTTTCCAACAGCGAAAATCGTTTCCTTCCGGTATTTTCAGAGACTTACACAAACAAAACGAACACACATCAAACAAGGAAAAGGTGAAGCCAACAGAATGAACTGAAATAAATAAGAGAAAGCATCGAACAAAATACACATGTACCTATACCATAATATTATTAAGATTATCAAGTTTGAAACCCGCTTATCTTAATCTGAAAACCGACTTTTTAATATGCCTTCATAGACTGTAGGGTATGAGACAATAAATGCGGAATTTACTGAGTTTTATACTGTCCAATTAATTTATAAATTCGCTAAAACTAAGAAACATTCTTCTGCTAATAAAATTACAAAGGTTAACGAAAACAAATACTGAAAAGGGAAAAAACAATGGACAATTATCTATGACGTAATTTGTGTTTGAGAAACAATAATTACGTTTTAGAGTAATTTTTATTTTTTATTATTATTAGTGGAATTGTAACTTTATTTTAACTAATTAATATTTCTTTATACATTTATCGGTGTTATGATTACTATATGCCTTTTTTTTCAAGAAGGTGAGTTGCCGGGCAGGCACGGATATATTTTATCTTATTTGAGTCAATATTGTTTTGGCCAGGCCTGTGTGCGGTTCTCACACCAAGTCATTAGGGTGCTGACTACTAGCGCGGTACTAGGGTATCCACAGAAGCCTCTACTCGTTTCAGACAGAAATGTACAGGCCTGACGCTGGAAGCTGGCGGAAATTTTAAAATGGCGTGGATGCGCGGTGGCAAAAGTAGGTAGTTTTAGGTATAACGATTGCAGTTTCTTCAGTATTCCTTTCAGGGGCGTAGATTAAATATTTAAAAACAAGGATCAGTGAGCAAGTAATAGACAGACAAACAGAAGAACTAATTGTTGATGTTGGTGACAGTGATAGAGATTCCCATGATGACAGTAAATGTGAAAAGTATTAAACAAAAGCAATAGGTTAATTTTTTCTTTTTGATAAGTCATGTTTTTACATTATTTTCTAGTACGCTACTGTCCTATCTGTATTAATACTATAAATGCTTATTTGTGTATCGGTTCCAAGTGACTTACCCAAATAGGTCATAAATGGGCAAGTACCTGCGCGACCGCTCGCCAGCTTCCTTCGTCAGACCTATATGTGTTTATCAAGGCATTAGAAGACGCGGGGTAAACTGCCTTATCTTATTTTTCTGATGATGCTGTATTATTAGGGAGGTCTAGTCTTAAAAAATTTAAAACACAAGTAACACAATAAGGGCTTTTGGTTTGAGTTTATAAATATATCATTTGAGTTTA
Source organism: Agrilus planipennis (assembly GCF_000699045.2). Taxonomy (NCBI): domain Eukaryota; kingdom Metazoa; phylum Arthropoda; class Insecta; order Coleoptera; family Buprestidae; genus Agrilus; species Agrilus planipennis. The sequence continues at coordinate 154,687 of NW_020439068.1, read as the reverse complement.
TAAAGATATCAACAACAAATATTTTTTCTGATTGAGTTAACATGGAAAGTGTCCATTTCCATTTGCTACATTTGTTTGTGCAAATGTAATTTAGAAGCGCTCCGGAAAGTTATTCGCAATGCTCTCCTATAGGTTGGTAAGTTTAATGAATTTAAACAAGTTGGAAAAGTTAGGTCCATTACAGAAAGTCGAATAAGTTCCATCAGCTAACTCGTTAAGCCCATTTGGGGAAATTCATCCTAAAAACTTTATCAGCAGCGTACCTTTCAAACTAACAAGAAGATTCTCTTTACGGATACATATAGATACCAAGGGAAGCAAAAGTTTCGGTATTAAAGCAAAGTGCGCGACCGACATTTCGACGACACCGAAGTCATAACCTTTTCGTTTTTACAAGTCAGTCCTTCGCGAAGGTTGAAAGAGGTTCCTTCTGCATCTTTAATGGCACTTTACTTTTGACTGAGTTGCTGCGACGACGGCGAGGAGTTGCGAGGCGGAAACATTCCGTTCTCGATTCCCCGTAGGGCAATAAGTGAACACTGGCTGCAAACTGATGACAACACTTCCGTTAAGAGTTTTGAAACGTGGGGTAAATGACGACAGTCGTTTAGAGACCGCAAACTACCTCTCTAATTTAGATTGTCATCCGTGGTGGAAGCAAGCAGCCCTGTTTGCCAACCCAGTTGGCGGGCGGAAGGTTCAATTTATTTCTAGGTCTCCGTTCAATAAAATCTAGAGGAGACTGGAATTCTTGATGATATATGCACTCTACGTGACAACTACCACCGCTAAAGAAATACACCCTATCGTTTTATAATGCCAAAGAACTAATTGTTGATGTTGGTGACAGTGACAGAGATTCCCATGATGACAGTGAATGTGAAAACTAACTATAAAACAAAAGTAATAGGTTTATTTTTTCTTTTTGGTAAGTTATGTTTCTACATTATTTTCTAGTACGCTACTGTTCTATCTGTATTAATACTATAATTTACGCCTACTAAAAGCTTATTTGTGTATCGGTTCCAAGTGATTTACCCAAATAAGTCATAAATGGGCAAGTACCTGCGCGACCAGCCTGCCAGCTTCCTTCGTCCGGCCTGTACATTTCTGTAGAACATGGTTTGTTATACATATAATTATATATTCGACATGGAAAAATGGGCTTTTTATTAAAGGTCTGAATGGGGAATGCACTTCCCCCTGTGATTTACCATTTACCCTCTTTTTTTTATGCAAAGCAGTAACTTCCATATTTGTTTCATGTCTTTGCGATGTGTCTACCACCTGCTAAATGCCGTTTCTGGCTGCTATCCGATGACCCACGTAAGTTAATGTGGTTTATTGAATTCGAAATAAATCCTAATTTTACATGTTGCTGATTCCAAATTTGTCCTCAGCACATTAAGAATTTCAAACACGCTTTTATCTGAAAGTGCAAAAATTGCAATTTTTGGCTTTCTTGAGAACTATTCTATGTGAAAGAAAAATACAAAACAACCAAGAGGATAGTTCCCAAGTATCTACATTTTATCGTTATGAATTATAATCTCCGGTAGCTCAAGAGTTTGAGATATTTTAATTCTAAGATCCAAATGTTGCGAATTTGTTTTGTTGGATTTGAGATTAAGATACACATATCTTAAAATTTTAACATTTAAGGACAATTTTGAAGAAAGTGTTCACTTTTCTAAAATGCATCGAAAGTGGTTCCCCCCTCTTTGTATTTTTTGTTTTCAACTTGTCATACCATAGTGGTGCGATTTGTTTGGAGTTTCCTCTCTTCTTTGAGGACGCTATTACCACCACCTACCATTAAAAAAAAACAAAAGAAAATAACCCTTTTGATGTCATACTTAAATGTGGACACAGAACTAGTACCTACTTACGTTGAATTTCGAGGTATTCTAACCTTAAAACCAAGTTACTGAAATCAACCCTCATTGGATGCTAAGATACATCAAAAGATTAACGAACTGGGCAATTCTATAAAAAACAAATAATATTCTAGAACAAAACAAAACAGCTCAAACCGCAACGCCACAACACGACACTGTAGTTATTCGAAAAGTGCTTTCGGTAACAAGGTTACCTTCTTCAGGGGCTGAAGTGAACTTCAGTTCTTCAGGTCATTTCAGTGTTCAGTCCCTGAAGAAGGTAACCTTGTTACCGAAAAGTGTTTCGGATAACTACAGTGTCGTGTTTTGGCGTTGGGGTTTTGATCTATTTTGTTTGTTCAACCGTCAAAGTTTTTCCAATCTTCATAGATAACATTCTAACTTAGTGATAAAAGCCAAGTCCAGAATAATTACTCTGTTTCTTGTCTTGTAAGTACTTTAATTTCAAATAGTAATGTTCACAAAATCTTCAAAAATTGAATTTTTGGGAATTAGGATATTTCAAATCCCAGACGTGCTATAAGAAATTTTTAGGACAGATTCAGAATTATGACGCGAAGTACATCGGAATTTATATTTCTCCTATTTTAATTTCCACCCATTTACGTTGACTACCTTTCCGTCATGTAGATGTATTTTTCTTGATTTTTATGATTAAATGTAATTAATTTCTGATAGAATACATTTTATACATACTGTACATGTATATATGTGTATAAGTAAACTTGGATTGGTACAGTTACAACGAGTTTGAAATTTCTAGTTGAGTCGACAACCACCCCCCATTTTTCTATATATACATATTTCGCAGCCCAATTTAGCAACTTTGTTTCACCGGGTCGCCAGTAATATCTGCAGGACAAAAGATAATATCAGCAATAATAATAATAATCGAACTATCGGACCTGACGTCGACTCCGGCTAGTCGTCGTCGCTTTGGTGGTTCGTGTTTGTAGCGCGACATCAGAGCCACACGGCTGTGTCTGACTTTGCTGATGTGACCAACCACCGCGTTCGGTAATGAAGACCGTTTTGCCGACGCGGCGGCGGACGGACGTCGTGACGCCATCTTGCCAATGCGTCGACCGCAGCCTGTCACTGCAAACCGCGGCACCTTGTTGAGGTGTCTGCCAAGGTATAATGGTACGCCTGACGCCGATCGTTTCCGAACTGTTCGGAAACGTGAACGTGATTAACGATGAAGCTTTTGGTCACCGCCGACCTGTTCGTCTAAAACCACCCACGGATATTGGATAGATATGGCCAATACCAACCGTCACGTCTAGTACAATAACTAGGTGCAGCTTTTTGTATTAGTTAAAATTATCAAGTAAGAATAAAAGGCGGCATTCCCGACTAGAAATTTCGGTTCGTTTTTTTAAGGTCCTTATTAGATTGGTAGGACACCTTCTCAGGCATGAAGGTCTAGTCAGAGACATATTAGAGGCAGAAACAGCAGTTAGGAGGGGTAGAGGTAGACCTAGATTAGATTACTCTTCGCAAATAGTTAAGGATGTGGCTGTTCTAGTTTTAGGGAAATGCGAAGTTTAGCTCATGATAGGAAAGAGTGGAGGTACGTGTCCAACCAGTCTTAGGACTGATGACCTTATGATGATGATGATGGCCAACTGAATTCCTTACTCGTTCCGAATGAGGCAGCCGAAGAAGGCCCTAGGTACCAATTAGGAGTACCCGAATTAGAGACCTAATTCGTACCAAATTAGGACCTTAATTAGCACGATTTGAAAATGAGTTAGGTTTGCCTAATAACTGGTGCTTAGCAGTATGATTGGGATTTAATTAGGGCCTAAAAAAGCTAAACCTTTTAGTGAAAACCAAAATTAAAATTTTCATTCAGGTCCTTATGAAAAACTAATCCCGCTCCGGTATTATTCTATCCAGTTATTAATGATCATATAATATTTCAACGATTTACATAGTTAGATATTGTCAGGAAAACCTGCACCATTGTATTGGTTTAAATTGCAATTATAAAGTATCTGCCTATGAACAAACATTGCTACCGACGTGGTCCTATTAGCGAAAATACGTTTTGGGCTTTCTCTTTTCCGAAAAATAATAATGATAAATGCAATGTCAAGATCAAGACTCAATAGCCAAAATCTGTACCACATTTTATTAGCTAAAAATACAATTTAGAACTACCTTTGAACGAAAGGCGACATTGTTACCGACCAATCAAAATACCCTTTGGGCTTTTCCGATAAATCAGAATGATAAACGCAATGGCAACATCAAGATTCAAGAACCAAAGTGTGTACCATCAATGTTTCATATATTAAGGAATATGTACGTATTTTGTGTCTCCAACTAGTAGAACACCTTATCAGGCATGGAGGGTTAGTCAGAGACATATTAGAAGCAGAAATAGGAGTTAAGAAGAGTAGAGGCAGACCTAGATTAGATTACTGTTCACAAATAGTTAAGGATGTGAAGAATGTGAGGTGTTCTAATTTAGAAAAATCTGAAGATTAGCACAAGATAGCAAAGAGTGAAGGTGCGTGTCCAACCAGTCTTCGGATGACGATCTTATAATGATGAATTGTACATCCAGCATCATTTCATATCTATACGAAGAGTAGTCTATTTAACTGCTTAGTGATATTAGTAGATAAGTCTAAAGAACACACGTTCTGTATGGAATACACAACGTCTACTATTTTTCTGTCAGAAAAAGGACGAGCATCGTGATATTTTTCTTTCTATTCTACTTTTTGTTCACTTCATTAACGACACGGAGATCCTTAAGCCAAAGTGACGACAAAACGTTGCGCACCACGAGAACGACCTCAACGTTACGCTTTGTTGTAAGTAATCAGGCTAAGTGGAATACATCTGTAAACAATGGTCTGTCTCCACATCAATGGAACCGGCACAAAGGATGTCTTCTTCGCTCCCTTTTCAGACCTTGCCTGGTGTTGCCTGTCGCCCTTTTAAAAGCAGAGAAGGATGAGACAAACTGGCGCTAATACGACTCACAACAATGGATTGAACTAATAGGTAAACTCCAAACCGTCTGTTTGACAACGAACTACATGAACAAAAAAGAATACGTACAACTATTACTATCAGCATTATCCAACTCGAAAAATATTACTGAAAAGGTGTGTTTCCAGCACGGCTCTCTGCGAGTGCGAAACGTGGACGGTGGACGCGGCGAAATGGAAAAAGAGTTAAGAGGGTTAGAGATGCGGTGTTATATGCCAAAATCAGAAGGTATTAAAAAAATAAGAGAACTCAGGATGCGTTGTGGATGTCAATAGGTCAAATGAGGGTGTTTTAACAGTAAAATTATAAAACCAAGACAACAATTGAAATCGACAGTTAGCGCGAAGCAAAAACAATTGAATCGAAAATTTTTTCGAGAGAATCAATTTCAAAATGTGAAGGAATAACGCGATTTGATATCACAGCGCAATCGTTTTATCAACCCCAGTCAATTTTTATGTGAACACGGGCATTTTGTTGCTATTGGATGATTTAATAACCAATGAGTAGGCGCGGGAGGTTCTTTAACACCAACTGATACTTCGTTGGATGTGAGTTTTGACCCGGTTTTCATATTGACCTGTTGGTTTGCAAGCGGCAGCTTAGCTAGGCGGAGCACTGGAGGCTTTGAAAGCTTCGGTTTGGCACCGTGCCTGCTACTAACTACAGGATACACGGATAGATATACATACCATGGCCTGCTGAGACGAAGATACGGGTATACCAAACCATTGTTTGTGAAACATTACGTAACGAACAGAAAGTTGAACAAAATTTTACAACAACATCCATACATAGGTATAGATATAATACATCATCCCGTTTCCTGAACGCTGAATTTCTCGTCGCGCTGGAAAAGCTAAATCTTTGTTAAAATAATGTACAGTAGTCGTAACTAGCACAAATAAATTAAAGGGCAACCGAATCTAGACAAGTTAGGAATAAATGTGTGCACCACGTTAATACCGACACAGACTTTCCACAAAAACTGGTCGTAAGAAGAAACTGATGGGATTATTTATATATTTTGTAATGGTTCTTCTCCGGAGGGATATTACACGCGTTTTAAAATGACACAAAAGCAATGAAAATAGGATTACCCATTGCGTTCAGCATTCATTATTTACAGGAATTGCAGATAATGTCATTGTTGAGATATTTTATTATTGCTTTTCTAAAAGAATGAAAACTTAGTCAGAACTGACATCGTATTTCAATATTAGTTTCAAACTGATCATGTACCAAACCCTTATTACACAAAATCCAAAATCATTCAAAGTTTAATTATCATGAAGAATCTTCAAACTTCGTAAACTACTCAAATAAATTTCTTATTCATAGATTGAAATTTGCATTAACTTTGTGCCAAAATTTGAAATTCCCTTTCCTCCAGTCCCAGTCCTTTTAAATAAATCGATAAACAGTTGAGTCAGGGAAGGAACTCCACTTTTATTCTGTCTCTTTGTCAGTTTTTATGTTTAGTTTTCAGTTAATTTCAATTGTACCTTTACTAGGTAAAACTGAAGTGTTCAATAGTCATAAAAAATGGGTTAATTCTATTTGGGTCGTCTATTTATTTTGAAACTATTTCATAAGCTGTAATATATGGTACAGATACTGTGAAAATGTGCCCAAGCATAAAAACTTGATAATTTATAAGTAAAATGTAATAAAAATAAGTACAAACAAGTTAATTTGTGCGTTAAACCTTCTCAAGGGAATCCCACAGTCTCATGAGGGTTATACGGTATGACAACCTAATTCCTGTCCATGAAGAAAGTTTCGACTTTTAGCTGCTGGGATTGGTCTCAAAGATATGGGGGTTAGAAGACTAACAAAGGATTCCATATAGAGAGTCAGTAAAGGTGTTAATTGTGTTTCGACGTCTAATACTCAGAACATTACAAAAGTCACAAATTTTTTCTGAATGCTCTACACCTACAGGGTTCCAGAATGTTTTAGAATTTTCTAGAAGGTTCGAGAATGTTCCCGAATGATAAGTAATTTTTCCTGAGCGAAGCGAGAGTAATCCGGGTTGTATGAAACGAATGAATAAATAGGTGCTTTAGGCATTGGGCTTACGAAAGAGCGAAAAACAATTAATCAGTAGCAACAGGTGAAAGGTTCGAAGATACTCGATGACCTTGTTTTGTTTGTATGTCATAAGGGAACAGTTTTGGCCCTTGTAAGTAACAAAAACTCCTTGTTATACGAAAGACAAAGCAAAATTTCCGGCGACGAGGCACGTAAGCTGTCAGTCCACGAGAGAGCAACACGACGGCCCAAAGGATGAAGCGTCGCAACGCGACGGACGTGATGCCTGTCCCTTGATTAATGATCATTCCCGTGTTAAACACGCCAGCAATTGTTACCAAATATACATAAGAAAACTCGTAGCGGTAGCACAGGAACGGCGACGGTAACGCCGACGCCGTTGCCGATGAGACGCTCACGACGGATTTACGGGCGTACAAACTAACGGATGGACGGATGAAGGAAAAAGGAAAACAAACGACGACTGACGGTTTGGAAAACAACACAACGGGGGTTAAAAGGTTAGAACAAAATGTCCGCCACTGTGATTCAAAATGTTAGCCTCCTATAAGTACTTAACGAGAAAAGTTCTGAATAAGATTATCCTCACAATGAGAGGTCGTCTCACTTCGAAATTATATTATTTTAAATACAGTGCATTCCGGATATAACGACGACTAAGGGTCGTTATATCCGGAAGTCGTTACAGGCGCTATATCTGCATGATGGCATTACTATGGATTTCTTACAAATGATTCATCAAAAACAGTTGCTACATCCGAAATCGCTATAGCCACATAAATTTTGTACTAAAGTATTTAAGAGACTTAAATTTAACGTACGAACTATAGGAAGGTCATAATTATTGAAATCCTCCGTACTGTACAATTCTTCATTTATAAAGTTACGTCAATTATTAATTTTTCTATTAACTTTCTATCGTAGGTCCGAGATTCAACACGATTGTTAACCAATGGCTTAGTGTTCTTTATCTACAAGTAAGTAGTTTGGATACCTATCATATACCGCCGACATCGAAGTTACACATTACGCATTTGTTTTCACATCGCGCGAGCAAAAATGAATAATTTGGTGAAAGTGTGGAACATATATTTTTTTTTTAGACCACATCTATCTAAAAATATCTCCTCATCCCTGCTTCTCTGAAATGCCACATCGGGTTAAATTAATATTCGGGGTAGAATAACACATGGGTCAATAAATTTTATGACTGGACCTTGGGCAATCCAAGCGCTTTCGTAACTAGGTAGGTATGTCCTTGGTTATGAGTAACGGTAAATATTTACAAATCACAAATTCATTTGATATTGGGATATTCGATATAAAAATACGTTTGTCACGCCTCTAAAGAGAGAATATATTTCAAAAATGTACGCCTACAAAAATTTCAGAAATCGCTTCATCAGAGATCCTGATTATTAAAACAGGTCGAAATAAAATGGCACCGTGTATGTTTATGTAATATGCCTATATGTATGCGTAAGCAATCAGAGCATTCTTCAGCGGTAGATTGCGTTGGTGTTGTCGCGTTAATGACGCCTATTCACTAAAACATTTCGAAATCCATGACGGGCCTCGGTTTTCAACAGCGAACGAGCGGAGCGTACGCAAAACAAGGCTCACGCACGCCGAATCGTGCCGGTCGCTCCTGTTTATTAATTAGCCCTTGTGCTATACGAGTGCTCCCTCGACAGCGATGGCAAGTTAATGATGTCATGGTGTTTTATCTGTAATCAGAGCGTTCCCGTGGGATGATACCGAATACGAACACGAACGAGTGCGAAGTACGAGTATAATGTCCAGGTCATCAGGCTCTTCAACCCAATCCTCACATAGGTGTAGAAACGCACAGAGGTTTTAAAACATTGGATCTGTTAAAGCATTCCGGGAATTGATGGTTTAATGACCGAAACCAGTACAGATGCGTATTTGAAGGACTCAATGGAACCAGAGAACCAGTAAATAAAAACAAAATTATTTGAAGTCAGCATCATCCATGGGCACAAACATACAGGCAAATGATGAGGATATACCGAGCGGCATGGCCTAGAGGTTTAGACCATTGCTTAGCATTCGGGAGGACGCTGGTTCGATTCCGGGTCCGTCTGCCTTGGTTCAAGTTTTTCTGTGGTTTCCTTGGACCACTTAGGCAAATTCTGAGGAAGTAATATTCTACAAATAATCTTTCATTCTCTTCTGTCTTCATTTCGTCGTCTCATTTTTCTCACCCGAACCACCCCCCGATTCCTGAAAGCAGGCTGAAGAGGGCCTTCCGCCCTACCTTCCGGCATAGTCCGGAGGGACTGCCCGCCCGCCAGCATTAGTGACTGGTGGGAATGAAACACCCATAAGTTTTTTTTTGATGAGGATACCGTGAATAGAGAAGGTTAGAAATGAAGAGAGAATAAAGTTCATCTTTCCAAAAATTTTCAATGCGGTAGCAAACATTTTCCTCTGCGGGGGGCACTCCTGATGATGCGCAAATGCTGCAAGGCTTTATATGCCCCTTCCTTGCCCTAGGAGACAACCTCATGGGGTTCACAAGAGGTATTGTGGCTACCCACTTAGGGCCCCTGCCTACAACTATTAAAGTTCTAGTCGGATATGAGGGTGAATGTGGCTCATAACCTCCTTGTTACTACTACTGCGAGGATAAATTTCAGAATAACCTAACCAACCTCATAGTGTCAACAAGAGATAGTGTAGATAGCCACTAAGGAACCCTACTACCTTTACCAATCTCAAAATTCTAGCCGGGCAGGATAGTTACCGTTAACTTATATGCTCGCGAACGGTTAATTCAGAAATTCGAAAAAGATTGTTAAAGGATTATTGGAGCACGGTTAAGGATATGAAAGAGTGGAGATGTATGTCCAACAAGTTACGAGGACCCTGTGATGAAGTCCTAACCATATTATGACGTAGGTACCTAATATACGGTTAATATAGGCGAAAGAGCCTTATCTGTCTATATACAATAATATATATGAAAAAATAATTGAAATATAGATCACAGTTGGTTTGAATGGGTCTAACCAGTAGACCATAATGTTTCCTAATTTGGGAGGATTGCGATTGAGGTTTTGTTAATGACAAAAGTTTGAGAACTGCAGGACTGAATGTTTGTTGGTGCGTATGTTTATTTGGGGGTTGAATGGGGTATAATGGGCATCAACGGATATATACGTACGCTCACATCGGTTTAATTAAAAATCTCGGTGACTTCCACAGTCACCATAGTACAACTCTAAATAAATACCGTTACGAACAAAACAAACGTTTCGGATTTGTTTAGCTGAAATATGTTCATCCTCTCCTGGCCAAATTTACTAAAAAAAAAGGAAAAGAAAAAAGGAGAAACAACGCAAATAGCGCCCGACCGGCCGCAATTTCCAACTTTCCTCATTTTATCTCTACCTTAATTTAATTACACTGATGTATAGAAACGAGATTAAACATAATGTACACCGTTACTTTTCCTAGTAGGTATTCATATGAAACTAATTTAGAATACTGGTCATAAAAGACTGGTAGTCTAGCCTTAGCAATAGAAACTTCAATATTAAACAATAAATTGTGTCGAATAAACTATCTTTAAACAGTAAATGGTTTTTAATTAAGATTTGAAGCCTTTAAACCATCAGAGACTCCTTAAAACTACATCAAAATTTTTATATTAATGGGCGAACATGATGCTACTGATCGGTTTTCTCGAAGTCGAATTTTCGTTATTGTGCACTTATTATTATTATTGCAAGGTTCCGTCCTCTGACGTTAAAATTTCCATCCATGGCTCTGATAAGTAAAGATAATGTACCTATAATAAAAATAGGCTTGTAATGATAATCCCTGAGTTTATCTTCTATACATTCTGTATCTGACTTTCAGGAATAGTTAACTGTGAGTATTAGATCCTAGTCCTTAAAGCCTACCTTCGATATCCAGGGTGTCGTCATACAACAGAAATTTGTAATTAAAACCCGCAAATCTTTTGACGGATTCGTGTCCAAGATGTCGTAGTAGTGGCTGTGGTTAAATGCCCTTTGACGGGGTCATCAGATTGGAGTCATGGTTAAAATATATGTGCCATGTACCATCGACAATATTACCATCCGTCAAAATTTGCATACAATATTAAGAGACAAGGATTCATCATCATCATAAGGTCGTCAGTCCTAATACTGGTTGGACAACCACCTCCACTCATTCATATCCTGAGCTAATCTTCGCATTTCCCTAAAACTAGAACAACACATATCCTTAACTATTTGCGAACAGTAATCTAATCTAGGTCTACCTCTGTCCGTCCTAACCCGTTTCTACATCTAATATGTGTTCGACTAGACCTTCATGCCTGAGAAGGTTTCCCTCTAACCTATCTCACCTATTTCTTATTGACTTCCATAGAGTCCTCTGTTCTCCTATTCTTTCTAATACCTCTCCATTTTTAACCTTCTCCATCCACGGTATCCTCATCATTCACAAATAACACAACATTCCGAACGCTTCTAACCATTTCTAACCGTTTCTAACAGCGCCGCGCAATTTCGAATTTCTAAATTAACCGTTCGCGAGCATAGAAGTGACTTCTTTTTATTGAAGGCGACTCGACCCTGCGCTATCTTCTACTTTATATCTCTACTACTCCTTCCGTCCTGACTTTTCTGACGTCCTAGTTACCTAAAATCGGCCACATCTTCTAATTTTTCGTCTCCTATCTTTATATTCTTTATGTTTTTATCCCTTACATACCAGTACTTTTATTTTACTTTTATTTATTTTCATATAGTATTGTTTTGTCAGTACCGCATACATTTTACTTAAAGCTATCTCTAATAAAGATCGTTGATCCCCAAGAGAACGATGACATAGACCCGTAATTTACGATGGGTTCTCGTTAAGGGTGTACAAATTTCATATGAAACTAGCTTGCAGTCGATACAATTGTATGCTGTTTGCATCATCGTTTCGTAATAATTTCGTTCGAAAAGAAGCAGACTTCCTGAACGAGAAACGCAATAACAGAAAAGAGGAAACGGAAACGTGGTTACTATCACTTCCGACACCGTTACGTGTTCGCTGCCTTTGCAGTTTGGAATTTAATGGCTTCGGGAACCGTTTATTTACAAATCCGCGTTGCTGGCGGTGCAACACACTCACATACACACATACAACTACATGGATACGTGTGTGAAATCGTATGTGTGTGGCCTGTGTGTTGTTGGGATCCTATTCTATTGCACGACTCCTTTGTGTGCCTTTTGGGCCGGCGGCATCAGACGTTCGAAGCGAACACCGATGGCCAGGGGGCCGAATGGGCGTGGGGACGTGGATGCAAGTGGTACAGACAGATAGATATTGGGCAGATTCTCATCCACCATCCGGTTGCAATCCGGTTTCATTTAATGTACGCCCGAGGCTGAAAGTACTCTTAGTCCCACTCTCACATTAAATCGATTTTAATTAGAAGCCAAAATACTTGAATTAGGAATAGTATAATAATAAACAAATTATGAAATATCCAATCGATGTCCTTCCGATTCGACTAGGTGTGTAAATTAATTTTGGGTTTGACTTTCGATTTTGGTAGGAAAACTGCTCAGAAGAGTACCTAGCCGTTATTTTTATTCGTTAAACAAATACATTTTTTATAGAAAAGTCGATAAAACTAACAAAAGCGCATCAACAAAGGCAGTACTTAATTAGTAGGGTTTAGGTTTTAATCAACTTCAGAACGCAGAAGAAGCTTAGAGAAGTCGCCAATTCTCTTTCTGATATGAATGAGTAATAATGGTCTATCTTCGTTGTAAAATAATGTTCGACTACGTCAGTAGATTGAATTTATAGAAAATGCATCAAGGTTTCTGTTTGACACTACCGAATATTCACTAGAAATTAACTGTAATATGTACAAAGTTGATTATTTTCTTTTCTTAATTCTAGAACATTCATCATAAACGAATCTATTTGTAAAACTGAAATAGATTTGTAGAATGTATGTAATAGAATGTACCAATATCGGTTCATCTTAAGAATACCCAAGTGTGCCTTTAGATCTTCGAGTATACCTGTGCTGATTAAACTTACAATGAGGTACGAATTGATGATTATCAACGTTAAAGTGTGACTTTGTTTCAAACGAGACGATAATATGCATCACGGTCCCGTCACCATTCCGTACCAATCGTTCTTTGTTGTATCGTGGAGAGTTTTCCTAAAATGTAAATTGGAATTTAATGCAGCGCGACACGTGATGACTCTGAGGAAAGAGAGAGGGAGAGAGAGAGAAATAGAGAATGTCGGCAAAGGGCGGACGGAAAATATTCGATTCCCTTTATCACCGCGTCTCAAACTCGCACATTAATTAAGTTAAAATGGCAAAGCCTGCTCGGATCGTGGAAGGAAGAGAAGGAGGATGAAGAGTGACGGCGGCAGCGGCGTTTAATAGCGCGCACGCTAAAATAAGATCAAAAACTTGGCTGGCACAGATAGCAAAAGCAAGTAAAGCAGCGAACTTTCAGTCACTTAATGTAATGACTGAATTCGGCGCTGTAAAGACGCTAGACCATTACAACTGTTCTTCAGCGCTTTGTGTTAACTAAGCTGATAAAATACTACATTAAAACGAATAGATACGCAAACACCTTCCCTTCGAGAGAACAACCGTCGCTTCGTTCATACAAGCGGGAGCGAGGAGAAAGTCCGTCGTTGTTAGACGTTCCAGATCGCGAATGATCATTTTTCAAAGTGCACAACACTTTAACCCCCGATTCAGGGGCGCGCATACAATTTCTTGTTCCGACGAAAGGCAATACGGAAAAATTCGTACACATAAAGGTTAGAAATGAAGATGTTATAAAAGTGGGATAACCGTGCACTAATGATGAACAAAAGCAAGACTAATTAAGTCATGGTTATAGCATGACACATGCTCAACACTATACATCTTGGACTACAGTTTAGAAAAATGTTCGTAACCTTGGATTTTTTTTTCTTGTTTTAATCTACCAAAATAGTTAATTTAAAACCTCATCATCATAAGGTCGTCAGTCCTAAGACTGGTAGGTCACGCACCTCCACTCCTTTCTATCCTGAGCTAAACTTCGCATTTCCCTAAAACTAAAACATGTCACATCCTTAACTATTTGCGAATAGTAATCTAGTATAGGTCTACCTCTACTTCTCTTAACTCCTGTTTAATACCTGATAAGGTGTCCTACCAACCTATCTCGCCTATAATTTATTGACTTCCATTTCCATAGGGTCCTCTGTTCTCCTATTCTTTCTAATACCTCTTCATTTCTAATCTTCTCTATCCACGGTATCCTCATCATTCGCCTGTAACACCACATTCCAAAACTTCTAACCTTTTCTTTTCGCACCACCAAACATACACCATTATCAATTGTTAAGTCCTAAGTTTTTCTCTCTCTTTTTTTGTACTTATAATATTTTTAATTTAAATTCATATTTGTAATTTTAAATAGTGTCTAAGTTAGTGACAACCAGTTTACATTTTACCTGGGTATTCACAGAACCCTTATAAACTGGAAAGAAATGTTGTATGGCGATTGTGCTCATAGGGCTTTCTATATTCTGTGTTATATTCAATTTCTAGTTATTCACCCCCGCTAGAATAATATTCACCAGTTTACCTGTTTGTAGATAGAGTTCATGGTACATTAAACAATTAACATTCCGATTTCAACTCTCAAACAAATAAGTTTTGCTTCCAGAAACCATCCACGATAGTTTCCATTGTTGGACGAATTTGATAGTTTTAATTTAGACGTTGAAATTTAGTTTTATCGATTAGAATAGAAGTTCGGGTAAATGTTTTAAATAAAACAGTGAATTTTTATTCATCAACAAAATCATGATCCAAATAACTAGTTGCACAATATTAATTTGGCGTGCAACGTACAACGTTTGTACAACAATCTTTTACGAATTTCTAAACTAACCGTTCGCGAGCACAGAAGTGACTTCTTTTTATGGAAGGCGACTTGACATTGCGCTATCTTCTGCTTTATATCCCTACTACTCCTTTATACTCTAAGAGTGATCCTTATCCCGGAAGGTACGCCACTGTCCCGATTTGCATCAAGTAACGAGCAGGAGGCAATTAAAAATCACAAAAGCCCTACGGCGACGAAATTCAACATAAATGAGTGAGTTTATTTAAAACGTTATTAATGATGTTAGATAGATAGCAAGCTAACTAACGTTCATACCCTGCAATCTACGATGTGTATACGTACATCGGGATCATCACGGTAACAAATTGACTTAATTATATCGGATTCAAGTACGAAATAAATGCGCTTCGATAATTATTACGCGAACACGACACCCGTAAAGAATGATACAAAATAATTATTCAAACGGATTACATGTTTTGTTAGTTTGTCAGTAACGAGCTTTGTTCTCTGAAAAATTCATCGACTCTTTCATTAAAGAGATCTCTTGATAAAATTTAACATTATTTTACAGTAGTAGTAGAAGGCTGATACCTATACTCAATTTCATAATTAATTTTAAACGAATTATTAAGAAATTCGCAAATGTTTAAAACCGTCCTAATATGTTTTAATTTTCATTAAATAAAAGTGTTGATATAATCTCAGTGACATGATATAATAAAATAAAACTGGTGTTCGTTTATCGTTGTGTACTCTAGGTTCGCGGTTTCCCAAAGGGTGTCTCGCGGAACCCTGCGGTTTCGTTGAAAGGTCGCGGAGGTATACAAAATTTTGCGAAAACTAATCGTTCTATATTTAACCGTAACAACGGCTTATATTTCATGACCAAACCAGTGACGAAAGGTCAAACCCTAACGATTCATTTTGTAATAGGGACTAGAACATCTATTTTTGTGAAAGAGATATGCTTAGATATCAAGTGAGAGGATATGACATTCGCTCTTACGTTGAGATATAATAAATTGGTTACAATAACTTCTTTTACACATGGAAGGGAGATGGCTTTCGAGAGAAAAAATTGGACAGCCGTTTTTCCGACAATTTGATAATGAAATTGCTTTATTTGGCCGAAATATTCAATAAACTCAACGTAATCATACAATGAAAGACAAAATATCTTCTCCAGCAATGATTAAAAGCATATTTGTCCTTAAAAAATTTTGGAATGAATATGTTTCAAAGGAGTTACAGGAAAACTACTGAGTACATTCGCAAATCAGGCTAAAGCATCAATGTTAACTGTGTTGGAGTATGATCGATATTATCAAATCGGATTCAAATTTGAATGACGTTTGGATCGAATTTAAGGATATTCGAATTCAATCGAACATTAAACTTAATTTTATTTCTAAGATATAAAATATTGTAAAATGTACAATCAAGAGTTTGAATTCAAAATTCAAGTTGACGACTACAACATGTATACAATAAGGCGTCAGGGATTTTACACATAAAACTATTATCAGTTTACTTTTCTGTCGAGATGGGATTCTGCCAAAACAGGATAAGCTAAAAAGGGTTCCATAGCAAAAAAAAGATTGAGAACCGCTGCTGTAGGTCACCATAGCATTACTTGACTAACCCAACGAATTCTTTCTTAAAACGATTTATGTTCATTAAGGATATCTGTAATATTTTATGCTTAATTATCCAGGAGGGTATGAATTTAATTTTGATTGGGAAATATTAATTTTGAACTAATGACGACCAATTAGATTTAAAGAAAATTAGCCCGTTTTTATCTCGTTTACGCGTAAGAGAGCCAATGGCCCAAGATCGACGAGCATTAGAGAACAAATCTTTGTTAATGTCGAAAGTTTAGCTGACAATTTAAACTTTCCAAATTAAGATGAGACCGGGGAGCTCTCTTTGAGACCCAATTATCGCGAATTCTCACTGTGCAGCTCCAATATTGAATCCAATGCAACGTAGAAATGCTACTGCTCGAAAACAAAAACGTAATCTTTTCGAAAATAACATGACACTAATGAGACAATTTTCCAAGAAGAAAAAATCAATTATGTAGGTAGGTACATATAATACATACAGACAAAATAATACGCTCTTTTTGAGACAAAGACAATGGTCAGGAAAGTATACTTCGTTTACTTTCTGTAGCGATGTGACCTTCAGTTTTACCGGCGCAAAGTAGAAAAGAACAGCACTAGGCCAGAAAAGGAAGGAGACAACTCTCGGCCAAACTCTTAACCGGTGAGGAACACATAATCCGTACAGTACTGCACGGAAAAATTGACCATTTTATCCACTACAATTGCAATGCTCAAATGTGCTGTTATTGGTACCATTTACTACTGAAAATATCAACGAGATGTTTATTTATATTTAAAGACATATTAAAGGCTTTAACGCTTGTTTTTGACTCGCACTTCTATTCATGATTGAACAAAACTTTCGGCAGGTACTGTACGAAAAAGTATGTTTAATGAACAAGAGTCGAGAGTATAATGAGCTTTTTCTCCCTACCTACGATTTTGCCAACGCGCATCCAAGACATTAGAAGGGGCATATCGCTAGAGAAAGTAAATGAAGTATATTAGCTTCTCTCGAGCGTACCTAATTTTTTTTTTAAAGTCTACACATTACGTTATAGTTGACCAGAATTTTCCTTCTTTCAAAAGAGTGTTATAGATTTTTGTGCTTAAAAATATTACTAGGCTTTCATATGCTATTCAGCTATAGGAACAGGTGAAGAGAATTCGAATTTATTATTTCCTTCAGTATAAATTATTGCAAGTTTTTAGTTTTATTGTTCTTTCGTTTTGTTTGCAGGCAATTACAAGGAGCTTTGGTTGCCTCGTGCCTATTATTATCGGCTCCCCAAAGCTCGGTCCCTTCCCGACCCGTCGCGTTACTCAAGTCCAATTTTCTTCACGTTCCCTCCGTTAATGTTCCCGTTGTCCGAAATTTCGCGCCTTTCACTGTCGTGTTTGCGCTGCATAAATTCGGTTTACGCTGGAATCAGTAATAAATTATTGTTTACATAATTCCGAGCAACGAAGTGTTTCAAATAGCTGAAGGCGAGATAGTTTAGGCAAATTTAATGTCCCTCGCAAACGCCTTCGCATGCAGGGCAAGGGTCCAATTTGCGGCTTCTTGATTACTCCTTGTGACGGACCAACATTCGAGAGGATGGCAGGAGGCTGGCAGGCAAACATGGTGGTAAGGTATCGATCTTGCTCTCTCGCTGACGCTCACTGAGGGTGGTGTGCTGGTTTGGCTCTAAACTCGACTGTGGGCTAGTGAAACCTACCTATAGCACCCTATCGAATGACAAATGTAGGCAATCTATTTTTCTTTGTTAGAATTTGTTAAAACTCATCAATAATTTCATGTTATCCTTAATTAAACATGTACACAATCAATAAAAAACACGAAGCAATGCAGTTTCTAAATCTTCTCCAATAACGTAAACATTTCAGTTTCTTTAGGGTAAGACTATAGAGTATTTAATAAGGCATTTGTTGATGTTGATTAAGGATTTCACTGTTGTCGTCTAAAGAACTGAATTTCCAAATTCCAGCCGCAAATTACTGATGAAATCACCATGATAGCGTTAAGTTTTCGACGTTTTGTCTACTATAGTATTGCCTTCAGTTGGCTCATCCTGAGGATCATCAAAGAAGCACTACCAACTACTATACTTCGTTTACTTTCTGTAGCGATGTGACCTTCAGTTTGACCGGCGCAAAGTAGAAAAGAACAGCACTAGGCCAGAAAAGGAAGGAGACAACTCTCAGCCAAACTCTTAACCGATGAGGAGCGTATAATCCCTACAGTACTTCACGGAAAAATTGACCATTTTATCCACTACAATTTCATTGCTCAAATGTGCTGTTATTGGTACCGTTTACTACTGAAAATATCAATGAGATGTTTATTTATATTTGAAGACATATTAAAGACTAACGCTTGTTTTCAACTACTATTCATGATTGAACAAAACTTTTGGCAGGTACTGTATGAAAAAGTATGTTTAATGAACAAGAGTCCAGAATATAATGAGCTTTTTTCTTCCTACCTACGTTTTTTTCTAGCGCGCATCAAAGACATTGGAAGGGGCACATCGCTATAGAAAGTAAATGAAGTATAACATCTGAACTATCACGACAGGGCAGATGGGTAATACCACCTCGACGCAGCTTGGAAGCGGGTATTGAAGCAGCCACTCATACGCAACTGCCAGAAGAATTTGAGTCACTTCAACACCAAAGTAGGAGATCCTGCATCAACAACGTGAAGTTTTTGAAGATGTCCGTTGTGATAGGAGACAGAACGTCGAAAATTGACCCGTCATGCTGATTTCATCAATGAAAAGCGGTTAGAATCCGGAAATACAGTGTCTTAAGATGTACGGATATTAAATAGAACTCATTTCAACTTCAACGTTTGCAACAATTACAGTGGGCATCATTGATTCCTTCGCTCTCCCTTTTTTTCCTATAGTAACATCAATTCTGATTGCGTCTCCCTTGTTTATACGACAGTTTGGTTATTAAATGTTTCTTTTTATCTAATTGAACGTCAAAATGTTGCCATGAGCGACCAGTAATACTTTCTTGTGTATTTTCTCAAGGGCGTCGTCTCGAAAATTTCTCTTTCGCTTCGTTCGAGATTATGTTGCTGTTGTTGTGTACATGACAGGCGTCGGACGTTCTTATAGACATTCTATGTAAGTGTCAATTTTCGTTGTTATTTAAGGCACAAGGAATGAGAAAAAAAGCACTTCGTCGTCTCTCCGTTGTTATTAACGGTGCGTGCACTCGTCGTTCGTTGTTTCACCGCCGCTTATTATCAAGAATAATGTTCATTTGTTGTTATTATCCAACTAGTTGGCATCATCCGAATTTGTACCGTTGCATAACACTTCACATACGCCATTTAGGGAAATATTGGTCAAATAATACTGTAAACATCACAATTTTAAGATGAGAATGTATCAGTCACTTTGAATATGTCAAAATTGGTAAATTTTAACAACAAATTCTGGCAAATGATAAAATTCTGGATATTGAATCTAAACCTAAGAAAACATACCTACTTTTAATTAGACGTTTTAATACTGGCTTCTTGTGGGTAATTAGAGAAGATAGACGCACCGAATATATTTACAAGTGAAAAACGCATTTTTTTTTCCCATTTTCAATCGGGTATATCTTTAAAACCGCTTCATAATGTCAGATGGAATTCTGCAAAATCTTAATCTTGAAAACGTTAAATTGATCGCATTATATACGTTATCTTTTGTTGTTTCTACAATCTTTAACGGAAAAGTGCAATTTTCAGGTATTTCTTCCACGGCTTACTTACAGATGAACAAACGCAAACCTAAGGCAAACCATGATCGTATACTTACGTTGTTTTTTTTTTTAAAACACGAAACTACCTCAAAGAATATGTTTTGAAGAGGATAATATTCCTTTCTCTTTAATAAAAGATACGTGGTACATAATACCTACGTGCTTTTGTGTTTGTATAGGTATACGTAAGGATAAAACGGAAAATTTTATGGAATCAGTTTGTGTAAAGGCATCTTCTGAACATTGAAAATACGTATCATTAGAAAAATTCTTGTTTAAAAATACGCTATAACGATCTCTATGACGTGCTGCCTGAGATCCACAAAGTGACGCATAATAATAATTTGTACCTTTTGAGTTAAAAAGGTGCATTTTCAACAAAAGATTTCCATCTAACAAGTTGACTAGTGGAAAGGGCACAACGACTACATCTACGGAAAATGCCATGAATTTTCAACATCGCGCTCTTACGTCCTCAAGTGGATACATACCTACATACGCAACACATTCACGTCTTTTCTACGTCGGCAATAATAAGGTGACAAACTTGTTTAAGATACCTACATACTTCAAAAAAGGGTCATCACGTCTTTTCGACGGAAATAAAATTGCATCTCCGAGATGTGACACAAGTAACCTTTGAAGTGCCATTCAATTTCCTATTCCAGCGATGAAGCCATGCAGTTTTCAAAAGCACAATCGTGAAGAAAACTCCTTTTAACTAAAACGTTACAAGAATTTTCCTTTGTTAATGTGCAATGTAAAAGGTGTATGTCATAACGCGACGCTGTACCCTTGCGAAAAATGGACGGTAAGCGCGTCGGAAAAAAAAGCTTATAAACGTTCGAAAAATGGTATAACAGGCGAACGATGAGATATCGTGGACAAAGAAGGTTAGAAATGAAGAGGCATTAGAAAGAATAAGGTTAGAAACGTTCGAAATGTGTTATAACAGGCGAATGATGAGGATACCGTGGATAGAGAAAGTCAGAAATGAAGAGGCATTAGAAAGAATAAGGTTAGAAATGTTCAAAATGTGTTATAACTGGCGAATGATGAGGATACCGTGGATAGAGGTTAGAAATGAAAAGGCATTAGAAAGAAGTAGGTTAGGAACATTCGAAATGTGTTATAACAGGCGAATGATGAAGATACCGTGGATAGAGAAGGTCAAAAATGAAGAGGTTTTAGAAAGAATAGGAGAACAGAGGACCCTGTGGAAGTCAATAAGAAATAGGCGACATAGGTCGGTAGGACACCTTCTTATAGACATGAAGGACTAGTCAGAGGCATATTAGAAGCAGAAACAGGAGTTAAGAGGAGTCGATGTAGACCTAGATTAGATTATGGTCTACAAATAGTTAAGGATGTGGGATATTTCAGTTTTACGGAAAGATTGGAGGTGTGTCCAACCTCTTTATTACAAAAAGGGGACAACTCGCGTCATGACAGTGCCTGGTTGGTGTGTAGTACCTGCACAGTCAACTATTAAAGTTGACTAAATTAATTCTCTGGGTGTTTCGTCGAGCGCCTCGCAGTATCTTTATAATATTATTGAACTGGGCCGTTTAAAGCAGTTCTGCGCACCGTATCAGAAACGATTTACTACCACAAAGCTCGAATATAGAAGGGCCAGTGAACAGCATTCAGCACAGCTAATTGGCGTCTGTTTCTATTACTCTATCGATGCTTTCTATTTGAAAAATTACTTATAAGGTTACAGACATGTTGTAACTTCAATGAAGGATCGTAGTATTGAATTTATATTCAAAAATAGGTGAGTAAATATTTGGAAAACATCACGAGATGATACTATCGTAAAAATTAGTACAGTGTGCGCGCTTTAATGTGACAAGAAAGCTATAAATATACGACGGTTGATAGGCGCTGAGATAGAAGATGTTGTTATCGTTTTGGACCAAACTGCGGGGACGAATCCAGTAGCATAGTCCGGAGGTAGGTACTGGATGACTCCAATAGCGTTAATTAGTGAAACGTTAGATCGCGAGAGTAATATGTTCTTTATGTATGAAAACAGCAAGCAACTATCTCGTTAAATAAAAGTTAAATTTTACGGGAGGTTTCAGTAGTACATTCTGAAAGCTCAAATCGATAAATCCAGTGTTAAGATCTTGCTAGAGAGATAAGAGTAATTTCTCAGAGATCCGTCGTGATAGACGAGTTACTTTCGCTCGGTACATTGTTTGTGGCGTTCGATGTGAACAAAAGGGCCTTTACTTCTGAAGATGGAGTGCTTGGCACACAAACAAAAGGTATAATATCATCCGACTTACAGAATAATACTGTATGGGATGGACCGGGACTACGACTCCCACTATCGCCATTCCGACAATGGCCAAGTTTGGGGTTATTTAAACGGTGAGCGTAAATCTTCACCAAATTATTTATTGGTAGACTACGGTATGAGGAAAAGTTGCCAGTTCCTTAAACGTATATTGGGGATACCATCAAAAACCAAGAAATTGTAAACTTCTAATGGCACTACTCTTTTTACCTTTAGACAATCTTCGTATTTCTTGAAAATTAGAGCATCTTACATCTCTAACTCTTTGCAAATAGTGACCTACCTCTACCCCTCTTAACTCCTGTTTTTGCTTCTAATGTATCACTAACTAACTCGTCGTGGCAGAGAACGTATCCTACCCTACATTATTCTTTGTTTTATATCTCTAACGCTTTTTCCACCTTGACTAACACGATGGAGCATCAACAAACTAACTTTTTATGAAAATTGGAAAAACATGAATTTATACGTAAATGTTTAATTTCATCTGTTTGAAAAAATCTTCAGGGAGAATAACACCTTTCAAATATTGAATAGATTCGACCTTTACTTGTTGAAAATTCATTTCCAAGATTTTCACACACTTTTATTTCAAGGGTAACAATTATTTCGTAAATTTTGGCTTCCTTAAACTTCGAGTACTTACTACTTGTATTATAAAGTATTGTAGGTGTTTATATACAGTGATACTGGGGGTGATTCAAAACAAAAAAAAGTGTTGTTCCATGTGAAATAAAAGTGTGTGAAAATCTTGGTATCTTATTTTATTCAATAACACCTTTACTATTAAAACGTCTTTTAGATATTCTTAAACGTTTATTCTTCACTATAACTTTGTTATTAAACTAATCAGGCTGAAATTGTTATTAACAGACTGTTCTCATCAACACTTTCTTTTTTATTCTGTTAAATATAATAAAAATTAAATTGATGCACCATAAATTATCTTAAATTTAAAAAAAACGCACTACTATAATTATAAAATGAATATGGTAAAAATTGTGTGAAGCAAAATCCTTTTGTTATCCTTAAGGAATAACAGCAAAATCTCGTAATTACGAATGCGATACCTGGTATTGAAAGTGAAATCCTTGTCAGATTTTCCTTCATTTTCGTGCAACTAGCGCCGCTGTCCGGAAAATGCCGGAACTTCAACTGCCATTTGAAATTGTTATTCGGCAACAGGTGGCGCCACGAACTACAAGGAAAACTCGATCAATATCTGGGCCACGCCTCGAAAGTTTTAAAATTCACTGGTTTCAAAATCATAAGTTTATATTCTAGGAATTGTTTCAAAAGATTGTAAAAATCTGATTGAAATTTGATACATGCATCGCTTTTTTTGGTAAAAGAAATTACCAAGGCAATTTATTGGAAAATTCGTAATAAGTAGTACAATTAGGGAACGTATTCATAAACTGTTGGATATGAAACAAAAATTATGAAAATATTTGGATAAGAAGCAACGTTTTTCAAATAGTTTGATTATTTATTATTGGCAACCTTCCACTGATGCGGAGACGTAAACGTAAAAGTGATTTTAAAATACGGAGTTTTGCAGACAGTTTACACTAATCTGTTTACTTTTTACTAGAAAGAATCTAAATTTATCTATTAAAAATACAGAATTGACAAGCAAGCATACATTTCTTTGTTTCTGATTATATTTACCAGTGTTCTTTAACAGTTTTGATTCGCGATCCCTTTTGTACTGAAAATTTTTACAGAACCTTCCTCTTGAAGAACAGATACGAATGTATAGAAAAACAACCCGGAGGGGATTAAGTTAAATTCTAAACGAGTTGATACCTCATGTTTAATTGTATTGAAACCCTAGGGGTAGAATTTCTTTTCCAGAAAAACCGGAAATATATGAAATTCATTCTAACAATTGTAGTAAGAAATATATTGGACAACCAAAACGTTCTGCACATGTAAGGTTCAAAGGGCATTTAGCTTATGCCAGATTTGGTGGAATTAAAAAATTCAGTAACGCATTCTTATTGAAAATTATAGCATCAATATCGACAATCTTAAATTAGTTAAAGAAATTAGAAACAATTACTTGCTTGACACTTTCGACACTCACTAGACCATAAAATCAGTTAGTGCTTATCATGTTTACCTTAAGTACTCGTGCAGTGTCGTAATTGAGCTTTTTAGTGTGTTCTGTATAATATTGTCTAAATACAAAGTCAAATCAGGTTAAATAACAAATATTTCTTTTGAACGAATTGATACATTTTTCCGAAAGGTGCGCGCCTTTCTATTCTCCAGTCTCATAAATTAAATTCCGTCATATTTTACGAGTTTCATTTAACCCATCCTCGGGATTATCTTCGGGAAATCGGCGGAAAATCATAGGTTTATTGCTTTTCTGCGAGTCTGTAAACAGTGCACACTCTACGTTCCCACTGGACCATTCAGCCAGATTTACTCTTGGACACATTGCATCATTCTTATCCTGCCTGCCATCGGTTTACGACCTCCCAACTATACGAGATAATGAACCGTAAAGATTCGAAAGTAAAAACGTAAGCTAAGGCTTAGGACTTTGTAATATACCTGAATTTACAAACTAACCCCATATGTAATTGCATCAAAACAGCATGACATGGGCTTAGAAAATAAGGTTAAAAGGGGATAGGGAAATTAACGCCTATCTCAATTTCTTCCTCTTCTGCTTCTTCTTCTTAGCATAATAATTTCACATTTTCATTCGAAATGTCTTAGGTAAATAATATTGTAATTGTGGCCAAAATAAGGGTGAAATGTACCGTAATCTGAGTGAAATTAATAATAATACTAATCCTATAAAGGAATATGTGCTAGAGTTGCGTTAAAGGACTTGTAAGGACGTAGAACAAACAGAATAGCTCAAAACCCCAACTCCAAAACACGACACTGTCGTTGTCCAGGACGTGTAAAGAATTATTTGGAAACTAAAAACTGAAGCACTTCAATGCTCGCTAAAATTACGCCTTTGTGGATTATGATTTTATAAGAAGTGCCATTAACGAGAACAAAATGTTACAAAATAATCCCATTAACCGCTAGGCGCCTATTTAACCACATTGCGCATGAAGTTAAAATTCAATCTGTTGTAAAACTATTAACGTTTAATTGATTGAAGTTTGAAGATTTGGATGTTTCACATTTCGAGGTACAGATAGATACGTAGGCAATTTTGTTGCGAACTTACCAAACTAATGCTGACTAATTAACAACTCAAACGTTTTCTTGTACTCACCTGTAACAAATGAAAAATAAAAGTTAACAATTTAAATAAACAATTAATTATTGCAATTAT
>NW_020439068.1:55076-124737 GCF_000699045.2 Agrilus planipennis | reverse complement strand
AAAACACTAATGAATACACTTACAGGAAATGCGAAGACTAGCTCAGGATAGGAAAGAGTGGAGGTGCATGTCCAACCAGTCTAACAAGACTAGCGACGAATGATGATTATTAATTTTTACAAATATATAAAATTATTATAGCTCTTGAGAGAAGATGCAGGAAGGACAATTTCTTCTAAACAACAACAATTAAATTAATCCTGAAAAATATTCCAGACAAACATTTCCTCTCCTTCGCAAATATTATGTATTCGCAGAGGCGTTAGAAAGTTTCCGCTGCTTTACAACTGCATTATAAGTTACTCGGAGTCTTAATAATTCCGAAAATGCATTTCGGGCTTGCTCGTCCCATCATCCAGTCAAAATTTTAGCTAAGAATAAGCCCCGCGTGTGTGTGTGTCGGTGTATACGTGATTACATGCCAGACAACTACGTACAACAAACTGGGGCATTGAAATGATTCATCATTAAATCCTTCCCTCGCGCGCGCAAAATGGCCCATTTTAAAGTTTGGTTGCATTGCAGTATCCCGGCCCCTGCCACATTGGCATTGTAATCAATGGAAGCAAGAGTAATGAGCACCGAGTATAAACTTTAATCTGCAGCGACAAAGGATAGAACGAACGCTGGCTAACTAACGTTTTAATATAGATCGATTTTCTCATAATTGGGTCTGCTTCAACACATTTCTCATTAGCTTCAACTTCAGAACCAACGCACAACACTCAAACAGCCTTTCAACCAATGTTTGGCCACTAAACAGTTCACTGTAGTCATCTCACCGTTTTGATTTCACATCATTCTTCTACAAATTAAAGTAGGCACCTACATATCGCCACAGTTTTATTGACTTTACACCTTTTCACGTATAAAACACACTGGCATTGTTTTACAAATCAGTATACCGAACTCAACATGTCATCTCACCCAGTTGATACCATAGTCCTTATCATTCAATCGAAAGTGCATTTTACCACCATTATTAAGTTTATTTACTTATTATGTACAAAATGACACAGTTTGCAAGAAGTCAAAAAACCACCCCATTTGTACTTCCAATCTTTATCCTGTATTTGAATGTAGATATATCCTGCCATCAAGAAGCAAAAGCAACACTGTCTATAAAATACTAAACATTAACTTGACATCTCATTTTAACAAATTTTAAATACTTAAATTCGCCATATCACTGAAAAGACATCTCGCCATATTTTTGCAGCGTATCATTAACAAGACGTCTTTATTTTGCGACTCAATAAACTTTAATGTCTTCTATTTTTCTTCAAGTTAAATTATAGAATCTCACCAAAGAATCTCGCATTCCATATGACATACGATGAGATATTAAGAAACATATATGCACCAGCCCCTTGTTACACTTCACTACACAATTCGGCTACTTTAGACACATAACACGACTATCTTTTATCACAATTACAAAATCTTTATGTGGGTCCATTAATATAAAGAACATTTCTCGAATGCATCAGAAACCTCCTTGGAATAAACAATCTTTCAATGAACCAGACATACCGTTGCTAGTTCATGATGCGTTTGCACAAAGAGGTTATCCATCTTGCACACTCGAAAGTGCTTGAGGTGGATCTAATCTTTTCACTGCGTCCTCGCGACCATAGAAAGGAATTAATCAATCTTAGGGGCAACATGCGCGGCTCATGGACATAATCCCAGCTTAAAGAATTCATTGGTCAGACGAATCATGTCAGAGACTGATGGCCGGCAGGACGTCAGATGAATTCCTGTGTGATCGAAACACTGTGCTTCAAAATCCTCAACGAACAACAACAAGGATTGTTATTTAGATATATTATACATCTTCTCACAAAATGTAAAGAAAGAAACACTTCAAATCTATGAAGCAATTTAAATTAGAGATACTTAATAATAGATAAATTAGATTGAGTCAAGTAATTTCGGATTAAAACTTATTGGACCATTTAGACATAAGAAACGGTATTGTAATATTAAAGGAAACCGCCTAGTATAGGCGTTTTTGAAAAGTTTATCCATTACGAAACCTTCTTGGATGTAAACCACTGTGTTTTATAAATCTTCTTCGGACAAAGATAAAGGAAAACGAAAGCAACTGCTGTTGGGCATCGCGAAGCTTTACTTAACGAATTGTATGTAATATGGATTGCATGGGCTGGTGATGAATCGATCTCTAACTTAATGTGAAAAGGGAACTATAAATAAGCATTTCCTTTACAACTGTTTAACATAAAATAAACAGGAGCCAAGAAAGACCGCATGCCTCCTTTATTTTACAAAGAAAATTCTATTGATATATATATTTATGTTGTTAAAATTATCAAGGCATATTTAAATATATACAATCACTCTCTCGCAATTTCTCACACAAATTGGCAAGTAGTTTATTTAAATTTATTGCAAATGAAAACATACATTACAAATATGTAATACTTTATGTTTCATGGAACAAAATCCAGGTCCAGGTTGTATTTCATTTTGAGATGTTCCTTTCAGTCATAATGCTGGTTCTGTTGGGCCAATTTTGTTTAATTTTCTTCCGAGTCTCTTTGCATTGCCTGAAAGATGAATATGGCAAAAACAGTTATTCCAATAAAGAACTTCTGTGCAACAGATTCCTCCGGAAATTTAATCTCAATCATTTTGATTTACTACAAAGAACGCATTTCTTACAATTAATTTTAACTTTTACAAAAGCATTTGACAAGTCTATTGATAAATTTCAACGTGACAGATGTATATTATTGTCTAAAAATGACAAGATTAGTTCGGTCTACCCTTTTCTGAGTGAAGATTTAAAAGAAAAGAAATTTGATTCCTTCATTGGTAGTAGTTGTAGCAGTTCTACAGTTCAAGCCCCCATTGGTATTATTAGAAATGCTACGTGCGCATTTTCGTCATATATTCATAGATATTTATCTAATACTCTACTAGCTACGTACATGTACATGCATATAAGTATGTGTATAGGTATCTTTGAGGAGGGAAGATGGTACCTAGTATATGTGCTGATATAAAGAGAATGGTGAAATGCGAAGACGGGAGACAGATAATCCACGGGCGTCGCAATGGGTCGGGCCCTTTTTTCGTCGGTAACCGTGAAATTACCTACCGCGCCAAATTGATGCGCTCCACAGATAAAACGCGAAACCTAATAATGTACGCGACGGCGTCGTCGCTAGCGTCGTCGTCGACATCGGCGTTTCTACCGGCAAAGTCACTTATTCATACGGAGAAGTTCCACGTCTTATCTATAATGGGCTTTGCATTCAAACAAATCGCGAAACGCCGAGAGGAGTAGTTCGTTCAAACGAAAATTGGGTTGAACTGAATTGATACGATAAACAGTAAGTAAGTACGGTAGCACGGTCGGATTTGTTCCAGCAATTTTTACCAGCAACACACCACAAAGTTTTCTACAAAGATTCGTTACAAAAACGTCACATACACTGCTGATAAATAAATAATAAACTATATAAAAGTTAGACTAAAATCGTTGCCCATATTCAAACTCCCTCCCACTAAATCCCTAAAATTTATTCATTGCTTTCACGCCCTAGAGACTTGAGATCATTTACCTCTGGCAAAGCACTATCCATTTACGTATAGATAGACAATTTAGGGCTATTTAGCTCTTACAAAATTTGCACTATTTTATTTAATATTCTCTACATTATAGGAGACGCCAAGGAACTCACTCGCCTCAGGCAAATATAAGGATATTAGCAGGAATGGAGCAGAAATGCCATTATAGATGGGGTGAATGAAGCATCCGATGGGAAGATGGCTGATGCCAATAAAGCGGTGCCTCGATTTTATGGGCAGCGCTTAAGCGTCAGTTAATTGTCAGCAAGTTCCTGACAGGTAAGTTACATTGTATTTGACATATGATGTATGTGCATACATGCAGTATGGATATTCAATAGTGTGGAGGCAGTTTCTACCTCACCATTTTTCCATTGATAGCATCCTTCCACTAATTTATGTTGTGATTCTATGTGTATGATTATTTTGCCTATGTGATCCAAGGAAATCACTTGAACAAGGGCAGACGTACCCGGAATCGAATCGGTGTCCTCCCGAATGTTAAGCGACAGTCTGAACCTCTACGCCAATGGTTCCCAATTTTCCTTTTCTGACTTTTTTTGGCGGAACCCCATCTCGATAATAAAGTAAACTGATACGAATTGAATGTGAAATAAAGAAAAATATGCTGTTGTTACGATTAAGTATAGAATAGTTGCTTTTCCCAGAATTTTGCATATTTTTCATTAGATAATCAGTCCTGAGACTGGTTGGACACGCACCTCCACTCTTTCCTATTCTGAGCTAATCTTCGCATTTCCTCAAAACTAGAACAACCCACATCTTTAACTATTTGCGAACAGTAATCTAATCTAGGCCTACTTCTACTCCTCTTAACTCCTATTTCTGCCTCTAATATGTCTCTGACTAGACTTATTGACTTCCATAGAGTCATCTGTTCTTCTGCTCTTTCTATAACCTTCCCTATCCATGGTATCCCCATTATTCGCCTGTAACACCACATTTCGAACGCTTTTAACCTTTTCTTTTCCGTCGCGCCCACCGTCCAATTTTCGCAGTATCTCGCGGAACCCCTGTGACCCTTCCACGGAACACTACGGTTCCGCGGAACAATATTTTGGAATCGCTGCTCTAGGTCACGCTGATTGATCTCATACTACATACACAGTTAGTTATGACTACGTTTACCCACTTGACTGAAGTAAAACAAACTAACTTACAGTTATCGACGGTAGCTCATACCATATTTTTGATATTCGGAGTGAGTTCGTACAGACTATGTCGATTATGTGAACATAAACTCTCAATAATTCTACAGAAGCGTCAATTCGATCAACATTTCCTTATGAAACGCCTTAATTGAGACTTCCCTAACCGTATTTTACAATTTATGTGTACGAATAAGAAACTATGTTGCACTTCTGGATAATCAAATTAGTTCGATTCAAATGTTTAAGCACTGACTTTGATATAAATGGAGCAGGTCTGAGCTGACGCTTCGAACGGCGAAGTCCCGATTTATGGACTCATCGTTTATTCAAGACTGGTAGCTGGGCGTATGATGTTTGTACAAACGTGTCGCGTTTGTCATTGTATTATAGGTTCCGAATGACAGTTGCTTATCCGTTTCCAATGGAAGACAATACCGGCATGCCTGGAACTTTTCCAATTTGTAAATTGTATTTCTTTTAGCCGCCAACGCCGCACACGCTGCGTCCCCGCTTTCCAGTTCAGTCTCTCGCTTCAAGATGTACGTTTTTCTTCCGTTTGCCGCCCCTGATTGCGCCGCAACATCCAGTTAGTTAGTTAGCATGCCTGTTTTTATCCGGTCAAATGCCGTTTCTCTACTTTACCGTGATTTATGGGACAATCGGAAAACGTTTTTCTATCCAATAAACCATTTTCAACGAACATACACTTACCTAATATTACAAACTGCAGAGCAGAAATGAAACTTAGATATTCTGGTACGAGATGAACCAAAATAAACTTTGTAATTGGTAACCAGCATGTTTTCATGACGAGTAATATATAATATAATAATATTCCGACAACCGNGATCCCTTTTGTACTGAAAATTTTTACAGAACCTTCCTCTTGAAGAACAGATACGAATGTATAGAAAAACAACCCGGAGGGGATTAAGTTAAATTCTAAACGAGTTGATTCCTCATGTTTAATTGTATTGAAACCCTAGGGGTAGAATTTCTTTTCCAGAAAAACCGGAAATATATGAAATTCATTCTAACAATTGTAGTAAGAAATATATTGGACAACCAAAACGTTCTGCACATGTAAGGTTCAAAGGGCATTTAGCTTATGCCAGATTTGGTGGAATTAAAAAATTCAGTAACGCATTCTTATTGAAAATTATAGCATCAATATCGACAATCTTAAATTAGTTAAAGAAATTAGAAACAATTACTTGCTTGACACTTTCGACACTCACTAGACCATAAAATCAGTTAGTGCTTATCATGTTTACCTTAAGTACTCGTGCAGTGTCGTAATTGAGCTTTTTAGTGTGTTCTGTATAATATTGTCTAAATACAAAGTCAAATCAGGTTAAATAACAAATATTTCTTTTGAACGAATTGATACATTTTTCCGAAAGGTGCGCGCCTTTCTATTCTCCAGTCTCATAAATTAAATTCCGTCATATTTTACGAGTTTCATTTAACCCATCCTCGGGATTATCTTCGGGAAATCGGCGGAAAATCATAGGTTTATTGCTTTTCTGCGAGTCTGTAAACAGTGCACACTCTACGTTCCCACTGGACCATTCAGCCAGATTTACTCTTGGACACATTGCATCATTCTTATCCTGCCTGCCATCGGTTTACGACCTCCCAACTATACGAGATAATGAACCGTAAAGATTCGAAAGTAAAAACGTAAGCTAAGGCTTAGGACTTTGTAATATACCTGAATTTACAAACTAACCCCATATGTAATTGCATCAAAACAGCATGACATGGGCTTAGAAAATAAGGTTAAAAGGGGATAGGGAAATTAACGCCTATCTCAATTTCTTCCTCTTCTGCTTCTTCTTCTTAGCATAATAATTTCACATTTTCATTCGAAATGTCTTAGGTAAATAATATTGTAATTGTGGCCAAAATAAGGGTGAAATGTACCGTAATCTGAGTGAAATTAATAATAATACTAATCCTATAAAGGAATATGTGCTAGAGTTGCGTTAAAGGACTTGTAAGGACGTAGAACAAACAGAATAGCTCAAAACCCCAACTCCAAAACACGACACTGTCGTTGTCCAGGACGTGTAAAGAATTATTTGGAAACTAAAAACTGAAGCACTTCAATGCTCGCTAAAATTACGCCTTTGTGGATTATGATTTTATAAGAAGTGCCATTAACGAGAACAAAATGTTACAAAATAATCCCATTAACCGCTAGGCGCCTATTTAACCACATTGCGCATGAAGTTAAAATTCAATCTGTTGTAAAACTATTAACGTTTAATTGATTGAAGTTTGAAGATTTGGATGTTTCACATTTCGAGGTACAGATAGATACGTAGGCAATTTTGTTGCGAACTTACCAAACTAATGCTGACTAATTAACAACTCAAACGTTTTCTTGTACTCACCTGTAACAAATGAAAAATAAAAGTTAACAATTTAAATAAACAATTAATTATTGCAATTATTTAAGTAGTATTTAACTGCGATTTTTTCTTCCGAGTGAACTATTTCTTTAATTCTAATTAATATTATAAATGTTTGTCCTTTATTTGATTGTTTGTTTGTTTGCTACCTTTTCACGCTTTAACTATTTAACCGATCATTATGAAATTTTGTATACATATTATCACGGGTACATAAAGGGACATAGAGTACCTTTTATCCAGAAAAAAATACTGTTCCCGCGGGTTAGAAATATTAGTTTTATATGTTTGTCGATCATCTTTAAAACGTTTTTAGGACATTAACAAATGTTTAAAATATTTCAGCAGCCAAAAGTCGCGTCTAATAGAATAGGTAGCGACATTTTTAAAACTGAACTGAATTGAGTGCCTATCATATATTCGGCTCTGACTGAAACAACCTGCTCCCAGGCTACCACAAAAAATCAAAGCAAATGCATATTTTTATCGCATGTTTGGCACACTACATTAAATTGATGATGAAGTGAATGTGTGCTTTTTGGTTACATGGCAAACGCTGGACATTAATAATGCATAAAATGTTCAGTGAATACAGATATACCTACATATGTAGGTATATACAAGAGTCGCAAAAAGGCATTCGGTACCAATATTCGTTGGAATATTATCATTCGAATAATCAATTTCTTTTTTATTATGTGTAATGGCAATTCAATGTTTCATTTTGAAGGCAAAAGACAGTATAATTTGGAAAACTAAAAACAAAAGCTCTAATTGACAGTAATATTGTTAAATTTTAACAATGTTTTCCGAAGGCTATAGGTACTTTGGCGAAATGTGCACTTTTCTTTCGTCGGTCCTAAGACTGACTGAGATAATCTTCGCATTTGCCTACTCCACCCCTCCTAATTTCCGTTTCTGCCTGTAAGATGTCGCCGACTAGACTTTCATGCCGGCTGTCCTACTAACCTATCCCGCTATTCCTTATTGACTTCTATAAAGTCCTCTGTTTTCCTAATCTTTCTAATACTTTTTCATTTCTACCCTTCTCTATCCACGGTATCCTCATCATTTGCCTGTAACATCACATTTCGAACGCTTCTAACTTTTTTTTTCCGACGTGCTCACTGTCCATGTTTCGCACCCCTACAGCGCCGTGCTCCAAACATACATCATTAACAACCGTTTTCGAAATTTCAAATTAATAGTTTGCGAGCATAGAAGTGACTTCTTTTTACTGAATGCGACTCAACCCTGCAATATCCTCTGCTTTATATCCCTACTACTCCTTCCGTTCTGACTTATTTGATTTCCTAGATACCTAAATCAGCCACTTCTTCTAATTTTTCGTCTCCCATCTTTATATGCGCTCTTTCCCTAACTTTTCTTACCTTGTTAGTACTATTTTCTCAATACCGCATTCATTTTATTTAAAGCTATCTCTAACTTTTCCTTGCTAGATACTAATACTGCTATATCATCGTATACTTTTCTTTGTTCGAGTTTAAATGGTAAAATGCTATTGTTCTTCGTAACATTTTTTTTTCGTCGGTGCCCTTTCAACTTTCAGTACACAACGCGGCCATGTAGACCATAATAACGCCGAGTTTGCCGTATAATTCTCAAATAACTGTCCATGTTCCGGTGTTTTCTACGAAATATGGCTTCTAGGACCGCTTTAGAAGCACTTCAAAGGAACGACCGTTTCATTAGGCGATAAATCCGAAACGATTAAATTAGACATCTTATCGAGAAATTTAGGGGACAAGCGGGACGATTGCATAAAATACCGTGGCATTTCTGTCGAAATTTCAACATCTGAAAATTACCCCGTGACACGCACCGTGCGACAGTGTGGACGCCCTTTTGGTCAAACAATTCTGATAACAAACTGACTCTAACTTATTTATATCTGTCCTTAAGAAATTGGAACAATAACTATAAATCTTTCATCAAACGCCGAAAACGCCGATAAGCATGTCACTAAAATATTTACGTTTTAGATAAAACAGAAATTGAAAAGAGGCATAATATGTCAATAGCATTTGTTTCAATAACAGAATATACTTTTTTTACAATAAAAGAATAAAACGTTATTAAATTCATTAAAAAGTTTAATGAAAAATCTATAGACGTTTGTAGAGTTATAAAAGAGATTTAAAAGCGTTTTCTATTCTTTTGTTGTACCAAAAGAATGATACTTTTATTACCCAAGAATCTGTTTCTTTTATTTACGAAATTCCTTAAGACATTAATCCATTTTAGAAAAGGCTAATGGTGAACTTTTTAAAATTAAAATTAATTTTCTACATGTAAATATTGAATTGCGTATAGTTCAAACATAAACTCTCACCAAACAGTTTTTTGTAACCCCAAGGGTAGTATTCCTTTTCTAGAAAAGCTGGTAAAATATGAATTAATTGTAAAAATCGCAGTAAGAAATATATTGGACAAACTAAACACTCCATACATGTTAGGTTCAAAGAGCATTTCGCTCTGGCAGGTACTGAACCGTTCATTCATTTTGGAAGGTCATTTGTCAATTTGTTCAAATTAGAATTGATTTTAAATGCCGAGGAAGAGTTCATATTTTAAAAAAAATTACCTGATTATGCACAAAATTATATACGTATATGTAAATGTGGTAAAGGTCTAGATGATGACCCCCACCCCCCTCGGGGTAAAAAGTTATGAGGGTTGAAAGTTGATTATTTTGACAATTATCATACACTATAATTCAAATAAAATTTAATAAAAAAATTATTTTCAAGCGGAGTGGAGTGGAGGATCGAAAGAGGGTGGTCAAAACCCGATAACCTAACCTAACCTACCCTACTGATAAAGATATTTAAATAATGTTTTGTATAACTTTCTCTATATTTTTTTTTAGTTTTACCTTTGAATATTGTTTAAGAATGACTATATAAATATTTACATGCCTGGAAATGTATGAAAATTGGCATATTTATTAACATTGAACCCCCATCACTTTTTATGGGGGTAAGACCGCCACGAACTTTTTATGGTACAGTGGTGGGGGAGAGCCCCTCTTTCGATCCCACCCACCCTCACCCTCTTTGGGGTGGGTTAAGGTCATCTGGACCTTTACCGTAGATGTTAATCCCTAAATTGAAGAAGATCGACAATTACAATGTGCGCTTTTTGTGTTAATTGTGCACAATTTGCTTTTAATTTTTTTGGTACTTAGGTACGTTTTCAAACCAAACCCAGTAGATATATTTAATTGAAGCCGACCTACGTTAAAGGGCTATTAAAACGGCACACACTGCAAACCGCGGCTCTAAATTTCATTGAATTGAAATAATAAATTAATCCTGTCGATTATACACACATGTACGTGCAGGAACGGTAGCAGATGTGGGTTTAATAGCATCAGATGTTTAAAAAAAATCGAAAACGATTTCGTAATTTACAGCATCCATCAGACAATGGTTTAAACTACCATCGGTGTCGCTCGGAGACAAGACCATTAATGTAAGTAAAAAGGATATCGTATCTAGTACAAAATTAGTTACAGTGGTTAGGAAATTGTTCACCATTAATCTTTGGTACATCGTCATAAGGGTAAGTACATATATGAGATAAACCCTTGGAGAAAAATTCACATGTGGCAATTTAATTACAATAAAAATGGGCACGCACAGATGATTGCCAAGATGCCAGATACATGCTCTATTTCATATGCTACTATTCTGTTATTTATTTATAAATAAAAGTAAAAATAGTTTTTTATTATAGCTATTAACATATGATCAGCTAGATATTGGAAACAACCGCTTTTTAAATCGCTATCTGAGTTGAGATACTGCAGAATGGTAATAAAATAACTAAACATCTCACAACCAGTTCACTAATGAATACCTCTATTAGTTTTGCATAAGTAAAACAAAAATACTGGGAAGATAATATAGAGAAAAAGCGAATATAAAGATAGGATACGCAAAATTAGAAGAAGTGGCTGATTTTTGGTGTCTAGTAGAAATATAAAGCAGAAGATAGTGCAGGATCCAGTCGCCTTCAATAAAAATAAGTCACTTCTATGCTCGCGAGCGGTTAATTTAGAAATTGCGAAACATGGACGGTGGGCGCGGCGGAAAGTAAATAAAAAATAGGCGAGATAGGTTGATATGATACCTTCTCAGACATGAAGGTCTAGTCAGAGACATATTAGAGGCAGGTACAGGAGTTAGTAGGGCTAGAGGTAGACTTAGGTTAGATTACTGTTCGCAAATAGTTAAGGATGTGGGTTGTTCTAGTTTTAGGGAAATTCGAAGATTATATCAGGATAGGAAGGAGTGGAGGTACGTGTCTAATCAGTCTTAGTTAGGACTGACGACCTTATGATGATGATGATGAAGTTTGAAATGTGGTGTTACAGGCGAATGATGAGGATACCGTGGATAGAAAAGGTCAGGATTGAAGAGGTACTAGAAAGAATTGATAATAGAGCAGAGGATTCTGTGGAGATCAATAAGAAATAGGCGAGATAAATTAATAGCATACCTTCTCAGGCATGAAGCGCTAGAGTAGATTACTGTTCACACATAGTTAAGGTTATTGGGATGAAATAGTTTTAGGGAAATGCGAAGACTAGCTCAGGATAGGAAAGAGTGGAGGTGCATGTCCAACCAGTCTAACAAGACTAGCGACGAATGATGATTATTAATTTTTACAAATATATAAAATTATTATAGCTCTTGAGAGAAGATGCAGGAAGGACAATTTCTTCTAAACAACAACAATTAAATTAATCCTGAAAAATATTCCAGACAAACATTTCCTCTCCTTCGCAAATATTATGTATTCGCAGAGGCGTTAGAAAGTTTCCGCTGCTTTACAACTGCATTATAAGTTACTCGGAGTCTTAATAATTCCGAAAATGCATTTCGGGCTTGCTCGTCCCATCATCCAGTCAAAATTTTAGCTAAGAATAAGCCCCGCGTGTGTGTGTGTCGGTGTATACGTGATTACATGCCAGACAACTACGTACAACAAACTGGGGCATTGAAATGATTCATCATTAAATCCTTCCCTCGCGCGCGCAAAATGGCCCATTTTAAAGTTTGGTTGCATTGCAGTATCCCGGCCCCTGCCACATTGGCATTGTAATCAATGGAAGCAAGAGTAATGAGCACCGAGTATAAACTTTAATCTGCAGCGACAAAGGATAGAACGAACGCTGGCTAACTAACGTTTTAATATAGATCGATTTTCTCATAATTGGGTCTGCTTCAACACATTTCTCATTAGCTTCAACTTCAGAACCAACGCACAACACTCAAACAGCCTTTCAACCAATGTTTGGCCACTAAACAGTTCACTGTAGTCATCTCACCGTTTTGATTTCACATCATTCTTCTACAAATTAAAGTAGGCACCTACATATCGCCACAGTTTTATTGACTTTACACCTTTTCACGTATAAAACACACTGGCATTGTTTTACAAATCAGTATACCGAACTCAACATGTCATCTCACCCAGTTGATACCATAGTCCTTATCATTCAATCGAAAGTGCATTTTACCACCATTATTAAGTTTATTTACTTATTATGTACAAAATGACACAGTTTGCAAGAAGTCAAAAAACCACCCCATTTGTACTTCCAATCTTTATCCTGTATTTGAATGTAGATATATCCTGCCATCAAGAAGCAAAAGCAACACTGTCTATAAAATACTAAACATTAACTTGACATCTCATTTTAACAAATTTTAAATACTTAAATTCGCCATATCACTGAAAAGACATCTCGCCATATTTTTGCAGCGTATCATTAACAAGACGTCTTTATTTTGCGACTCAATAAACTTTAATGTCTTCTATTTTTCTTCAAGTTAAATTATAGAATCTCACCAAAGAATCTCGCATTCCATATGACATACGATGAGATATTAAGAAACATATATGCACCAGCCCCTTGTTACACTTCACTACACAATTCGGCTACTTTAGACACATAACACGACTATCTTTTATCACAATTACAAAATCTTTATGTGGGTCCATTAATATAAAGAACATTTCTCGAATGCATCAGAAACCTCCTTGGAATAAACAATCTTTCAATGAACCAGACATACCGTTGCTAGTTCATGATGCGTTTGCACAAAGAGGTTATCCATCTTGCACACTCGAAAGTGCTTGAGGTGGATCTAATCTTTTCACTGCGTCCTCGCGACCATAGAAAGGAATTAATCAATCTTAGGGGCAACATGCGCGGCTCATGGACATAATCCCAGCTTAAAGAATTCATTGGTCAGACGAATCATGTCAGAGACTGATGGCCGGCAGGACGTCAGATGAATTCCTGTGTGATCGAAACACTGTGCTTCAAAATCCTCAACGAACAACAACAAGGATTGTTATTTAGATATATTATACATCTTCTCACAAAATGTAAAGAAAGAAACACTTCAAATCTATGAAGCAATTTAAATTAGAGATACTTAATAATAGATAAATTAGATTGAGTCAAGTAATTTCGGATTAAAACTTATTGGACCATTTAGACATAAGAAACGGTATTGTAATATTAAAGGAAACCGCCTAGTATAGGCGTTTTTGAAAAGTTTATCCATTACGAAACCTTCTTGGATGTAAACCACTGTGTTTTATAAATCTTCTTCGGACAAAGATAAAGGAAAACGAAAGCAACTGCTGTTGGGCATCGCGAAGCTTTACTTAACGAATTGTATGTAATATGGATTGCATGGGCTGGTGATGAATCGATCTCTAACTTAATGTGAAAAGGGAACTATAAATAAGCATTTCCTTTACAACTGTTTAACATAAAATAAACAGGAGCCAAGAAAGACCGCATGCCTCCTTTATTTTACAAAGAAAATTCTATTGATATATATATTTATGTTGTTAAAATTATCAAGGCATATTTAAATATATACAATCACTCTCTCGCAATTTCTCACACAAATTGGCAAGTAGTTTATTTAAATTTATTGCAAATGAAAACATACATTACAAATATGTAATACTTTATGTTTCATGGAACAAAATCCAGGTCCAGGTTGTATTTCATTTTGAGATGTTCCTTTCAGTCATAATGCTGGTTCTGTTGGGCCAATTTTGTTTAATTTTCTTCCGAGTCTCTTTGCATTGCCTGAAAGATGAATATGGCAAAAACAGTTATTCCAATAAAGAACTTCTGTGCAACAGATTCCTCCGGAAATTTAATCTCAATCATTTTGATTTACTACAAAGAACGCATTTCTTACAATTAATTTTAACTTTTACAAAAGCATTTGACAAGTCTATTGATAAATTTCAACGTGACAGATGTATATTATTGTCTAAAAATGACAAGATTAGTTCGGTCTACCCTTTTCTGAGTGAAGATTTAAAAGAAAAGAAATTTGATTCCTTCATTGGTAGTAGTTGTAGCAGTTCTACAGTTCAAGCCCCCATTGGTATTATTAGAAATGCTACGTGCGCATTTTCGTCATATATTCATAGATATTTATCTAATACTCTACTAGCTACGTACATGTACATGCATATAAGTATGTGTATAGGTATCTTTGAGGAGGGAAGATGGTACCTAGTATATGTGCTGATATAAAGAGAATGGTGAAATGCGAAGACGGGAGACAGATAATCCACGGGCGTCGCAATGGGTCGGGCCCTTTTTTCGTCGGTAACCGTGAAATTACCTACCGCGCCAAATTGATGCGCTCCACAGATAAAACGCGAAACCTAATAATGTACGCGACGGCGTCGTCGCTAGCGTCGTCGTCGACATCGGCGTTTCTACCGGCAAAGTCACTTATTCATACGGAGAAGTTCCACGTCTTATCTATAATGGGCTTTGCATTCAAACAAATCGCGAAACGCCGAGAGGAGTAGTTCGTTCAAACGAAAATTGGGTTGAACTGAATTGATACGATAAACAGTAAGTAAGTACGGTAGCACGGTCGGATTTGTTCCAGCAATTTTTACCAGCAACACACCACAAAGTTTTCTACAAAGATTCGTTACAAAAACGTCACATACACTGCTGATAAATAAATAATAAACTATATAAAAGTTAGACTAAAATCGTTGCCCATATTCAAACTCCCTCCCACTAAATCCCTAAAATTTATTCATTGCTTTCACGCCCTAGAGACTTGAGATCATTTACCTCTGGCAAAGCACTATCCATTTACGTATAGATAGACAATTTAGGGCTATTTAGCTCTTACAAAATTTGCACTATTTTATTTAATATTCTCTACATTATAGGAGACGCCAAGGAACTCACTCGCCTCAGGCAAATATAAGGATATTAGCAGGAATGGAGCAGAAATGCCATTATAGATGGGGTGAATGAAGCATCCGATGGGAAGATGGCTGATGCCAATAAAGCGGTGCCTCGATTTTATGGGCAGCGCTTAAGCGTCAGTTAATTGTCAGCAAGTTCCTGACAGGTAAGTTACATTGTATTTGACATATGATGTATGTGCATACATGCAGTATGGATATTCAATAGTGTGGAGGCAGTTTCTACCTCACCATTTTTCCATTGATAGCATCCTTCCACTAATTTATGTTGTGATTCTATGTGTATGATTATTTTGCCTATGTGATCCAAGGAAATCACTTGAACAAGGGCAGACGTACCCGGAATCGAATCGGTGTCCTCCCGAATGTTAAGCGACAGTCTGAACCTCTACGCCAATGGTTCCCAATTTTCCTTTTCTGACTTTTTTTGGCGGAACCCCATCTCGATAATAAAGTAAACTGATACGAATTGAATGTGAAATAAAGAAAAATATGCTGTTGTTACGATTAAGTATAGAATAGTTGCTTTTCCCAGAATTTTGCATATTTTTCATTAGATAATCAGTCCTGAGACTGGTTGGACACGCACCTCCACTCTTTCCTATTCTGAGCTAATCTTCGCATTTCCTCAAAACTAGAACAACCCACATCTTTAACTATTTGCGAACAGTAATCTAATCTAGGCCTACTTCTACTCCTCTTAACTCCTATTTCTGCCTCTAATATGTCTCTGACTAGACTTATTGACTTCCATAGAGTCATCTGTTCTTCTGCTCTTTCTATAACCTTCCCTATCCATGGTATCCCCATTATTCGCCTGTAACACCACATTTCGAACGCTTTTAACCTTTTCTTTTCCGTCGCGCCCACCGTCCAATTTTCGCAGTATCTCGCGGAACCCCTGTGACCCTTCCACGGAACACTACGGTTCCGCGGAACAATATTTTGGAATCGCTGCTCTAGGTCACGCTGATTGATCTCATACTACATACACAGTTAGTTATGACTACGTTTACCCACTTGACTGAAGTAAAACAAACTAACTTACAGTTATCGACGGTAGCTCATACCATATTTTTGATATTCGGAGTGAGTTCGTACAGACTATGTCGATTATGTGAACATAAACTCTCAATAATTCTACAGAAGCGTCAATTCGATCAACATTTCCTTATGAAACGCCTTAATTGAGACTTCCCTAACCGTATTTTACAATTTATGTGTACGAATAAGAAACTATGTTGCACTTCTGGATAATCAAATTAGTTCGATTCAAATGTTTAAGCACTGACTTTGATATAAATGGAGCAGGTCTGAGCTGACGCTTCGAACGGCGAAGTCCCGATTTATGGACTCATCGTTTATTCAAGACTGGTAGCTGGGCGTATGATGTTTGTACAAACGTGTCGCGTTTGTCATTGTATTATAGGTTCCGAATGACAGTTGCTTATCCGTTTCCAATGGAAGACAATACCGGCATGCCTGGAACTTTTCCAATTTGTAAATTGTATTTCTT
Source organism: Agrilus planipennis (assembly GCF_000699045.2). NCBI lineage: Eukaryota > Metazoa > Arthropoda > Insecta > Coleoptera > Buprestidae > Agrilus > Agrilus planipennis. The sequence goes on along the minus strand of NW_020439068.1, from coordinate 107,731 downwards.
TTAGCCGCCAACGCCGCACACGCTGCGTCCCCGCTTTCCAGTTCAGTCTCTCGCTTCAAGATGTACGTTTTTCTTCCGTTTGCCGCCCCTGATTGCGCCGCAACATCCAGTTAGTTAGTTAGCATGCCTGTTTTTATCCGGTCAAATGCCGTTTCTCTACTTTACCGTGATTTATGGGACAATCGGAAAACGTTTTTCTATCCAATAAACCATTTTCAACGAACATACACTTACCTAATATTACAAACTGCAGAGCAGAAATGAAACTTAGATATTCTGGTACGAGATGAACCAAAATAAACTTTGTAATTGGTAACCAGCATGTTTTCATGACGAGTAATATATAATATAATAATATTCCGACAACCGATCATCATCATAAGGTCGTCAGTCCTAAGACTGGTTGGACAGACACCTCCACTCCATCCTATCCCCTGGGCTAATCTTCGCATTTCCCTAAAACTAGAGCATCCTACATCCTTAACTATTTACGAACAGTAATTTAATCTAAGTCTACCTCTACCACTCCTAACTCCTGTTTCTGACTCTAATATGTCCCTAACTAGACCTTCATGCCTGAGGTGTCCTACCAACCTATCTCGTTTATTTTTTATTGACTTCTATAAAGTCCTCTTTCTCCTATTCTTTCTAATACCTCTTCATTTCTAACCTTCTCTATCCAAGTTATCCTCATCATTCGCCTCTAACAACGCATTTCGAACGCTTCTAACCTTTTCATTTCGGCCGCGCCCACCGTCCATGTTTCGCACCCGTACAGCTCCGCGCTCCAAACATACACCTTTAACAAGCTTTTTCGAATTTTTAAATTTATCGTTTGCGAGCATATAAGTGACTTGTCTTTATTTAAGGCAATTCGACCGTACGCTATCCTCTGTTTTATATTCCTACTACTCCTCGCGTCCTGACTTATCTGTACTTCCTAGATACCTAAAATCAGTCGCTTCTTCTAATTTTTCGACTCCCATCTTTACATTCGCCTCCTTCCTACTTTTTCTTCTACATACCGTACCATACAAAAAAACAGTTTGACAGAATTCGAACTTGCGCACTCCGGCTTGGTAGACTTATGTTCTATTGAGCTATTTCCAGAAGGTGCTATCAGAAGTGAAATTATGTTGCAACATGGAGAAATCGTATTTTCCCAGAAATGAAACCTAACTCGCCCTCAAAAACCCCAACACTGTACATGTTATCAATATCGTTGATTACGTTTAAAAACGCCAAACAAACTTCGTTTTTATATTACTGTAGGGTTATAGCTAATCAAAAGCTTATCCTAATGGATACACATCTAGTGAATGTACAACCCAAGAGGCTTTAGTTACAATTTCTGGGGGATTTTTAAATAACTAAAAAATTTGTAATTTTTCTGTAATCCTCTATGTCGCTTTGTAGTCGACGTACAATACACCAAAGTTTTTTCTCCAAGGAAACATACTTCTACCAGGTCTCTTTAAAAAAAAAAAAAGAATCGCGTTGTTGCACTGCCTGCTTCCATCACGGCCACCATTCCATTCAATCCCGGTCGTCTTTTTGTGTGGAAAGGGTTCGTTTTACAACTGGCGATGCGTTTTCCCTTTACAGTCAGTCGTATATCTAGCAGGAGCGAGTCACAATGACTGTTTATCGATTGCGGACCAAGAGAAACGACGACGATGATGTCACGACAACCCACGGTTTGTTTCATTTAAGCGGAGGTTACGCTCATGTGAACCGTAACACAAAAAGTACACGACAATGGGACGGGAGTAATTTTCAGGTGAAATGACGCTCCTAAGCACATAGTAAGGCAAGTGCATTTTATATTAAAGAACGGCCACGTATGGCTACGACACATACATTACGAATATTACATGCCAACGTCGAAATATGGTTAACAATTCTAAAGCAAGTTGATGGACAATTACTTCTCGAAATATAACCAACAAAACTGCTGTCGAAACAATATGATCGTACATTAGTGGAAGTACATTAACCGCCGCCATTGTTATAGCATATACGTTGTACTTCGTTTACTTTCTGTAGCGATGTGACCTTCAGTTTGACCGGCGCAAATTAGAAGAGAACAGCACGAGGCCAGAAAAGGAAGGAGACAACTCTCGGCCAAACTTTTAACCGGCGAGGAACATGTAATCCGTACAGTACTGCACGGAAAAATTGACCATTTTATCAACTACAATTTCATTGCTCAAATGTGCTGTTATTGGTACCATTTACCACTGAAAATATCAACGAGATGTTTATTTATATTTGAAGACATATTAAAGGCTTTAACGCTTGTTTTCGACTCGCACTGCTATCATGATTGAACAAAACTTTTGGGAGGTACTGTATGAAAATGTATATTTAATGAACAAGAGTCGAGAGTATAATGAACTTTTTTCTCCCTACCTACGATTTTTCCAACGCGCATCCAAGACAATTCAAAGGGCACAACGCTACAGAAAGTATAACTATTGCTTTTTGATGGATATCTATTTTCAAGTGTCGCCCAAAACAACCGAAGATTCAAAATTCAACCCGAAACAAATGGGTCTAAAAAGCATCATGATTGATAAAACCGCTATTTTCAATTCCACCAAGACGGTATCGAAAGCAGTGCAGTGTGATGGGGTACAATCACACTTGAGAAAACAAGTTGTGAAGTGTCGTGGAACACCCGGTAGGAACAAAATTTCTCACGCTATTTGATTAATCATCATCATCATAAGGTCATCAGTCGTAAGACTGGTTGGTCACGCGTCTTCACTCTTTCCTATGCTGAGCTAATATTCGCATTTCCCTAAGACTAGAACATTCTAACATCCTTAACTATTTGTGAACAGTTATATAATTTGGGTCCACCTCTACCCCTTTTAACTACTGTTTCTGCCTCAAATATGACCTTAAGTAGCTGTAGAAGGCAGCCAACCTATCTCACCTGGATTTCCATAGCGCCCACAGTTCTCCTACTTTTTTCTATCCACGATATTCTCATCATTCGTCTGTAACGACACATTACCAATGCTTCGAACCTTTTCTTTTCTGCTGTGCTCACTGAGCACGTTTCGCACCCCTACAAAGCCGTGTTCCTGACAAATGCTTTAACAATCCTTTTTAAATTTCTGAATTAACCTTTCGCGAGCATAGAATTGAATTATTTTTCTGAACGCAATATTTCGAAATGATAATTTTAGAACTGTTGATTGCTACAGGCTATGGCTTTTTTTCTCTCTCTCTGCAAACAATAAGTAAGAGTGAGAGAGGTGCACTAACAAATTCGGTTCTTAGGCTGCGTTGCCAGACCTAGGGAATTTAAAGTCAGCTTAGGGAAAAGAAGACTTATTTAATTCATAGTAAAATAAATTATTCATTTAAATACCTACTCATAAATAAATAATGCGTCAAACGAAATTTTTTTTCGTTTAAACATTTTTTTCTGGTCATGAGAATCTATGGAAATTTGTAAAAAAACCTTGGGAATATAAAAAAATTCATTATCCAAAAACCTTTGAACTTTTTCACTACTATTTTAGATAGATTATGGTGATTGATGAATTTCACTGTAACTCTACAATCTCCTTATCCATCTGGTGAAATACACACAAATAACGTATATTGTGATATAAACTCCGACCGCTTAATATTAAATTAGATTCAGGCCATCCAGTCAAGTATTTCTGCATTCTAATGTGCATAACGGTCGATGTCGAGGACGGCGCTCATTGAGGAGGTCTTTGGAGAGTTGATGGAAACAGCCGCGATGTCTTTCTGCTAATCTTATTTAACTTCAAACCGTGTCCTTTGCTCCACATTGTGTGAAGATGTCCTGGTCACGAACTCAATTTCTCTCTGAATAGTAATGAACCAAGTTCGGCTAGAGAAGAGGACCTCGCAGACGTTCCACACTCGCATCGACATTTAAATTACTGTCCTAATCTTACTATGCTCTTGATTAAAATTCACAGAAATACTGAATTTGTATGCTGCAATTACTTATACTGTACGTACTTGTACTGACCTCCATTTCTTGAATCTAATACACATTCTGGAAGAAACCGAGCAGAACGGAATCTCGTTTGGTTAGGTACATTATCGGGATACATTACCTCAAATTTTATAAAAGCATTTCAATTCACAGTAAGAGTTTATATTAGCGCAAAGGAAGTGTCATAACGGAAAGAGAAATAGAAAGTAAATTTTTGCGGAAGCGGAAACGGAAACGAAAGTGTCATGATTTTCGGTGACTAATGCACTGGCATTTTAGCGAATATTTTGTTACAAATTTTGTATTCAGCAGCTGCATCGTTAATATCAATAATTATAATAATCCCAAGTGGAACTTCTTATGGGTTTCAAATTTTCCGGCTATAACGTTGCATTGACGCTAGTACTTCATAACCATAAGTGGTCGATAATAATACGTTCATAATGTTAAAGAGCAGCTTTGCTACGAGCAATTCCATTTAAATTGTGTTCTGAAAACGGCCAAGTTCGGCCAACAAGTTTCAATAAGCTTCCGTTATAAAGATGCGGAACCAAATGCAGAAGCGGATGTGAAAATGTATGCGGAACTTCTGTAACTGCGGAAGTACAACACTAGTTTATACTTAATTAAATCCACAGTTTTTCTCTTTTAAAAGAAAGTATCAGCAATTTGCAACAGTTCCAAAAATATTCGCCTCGAACCGATAGAGAAAACGTGTAATCATTTCGATCCTTTTTGCGATGTTTGTAACAATTCACATTGAAATTCTGCGCGCAAACATCGACGCAATTTATAATCTTGAAAAATGGACAACGTTCGAAACAGTAAATTGAATTTCGTAATACATTCAACTCATTCTTGACTGCTTCTTTTTGTGCAACGGTGTCGATGTTGACGGGATCTTAAAGCGTAGCTAGATGAAGATATATCGCGTCTTTTTGCACTTTATGACCAAGCAAAATCTGCCACTTGCTTTTTGAGAAATAAAATCAATCCCTTCGTCATTATATAGCTCACGTTTTACCCATAAACAGCGCATTGCAAAAATACTGCAGATAAATTAATGCTAAATATTAAAGGATCGGTAAACAATTAATGTTTGATTAATCACATCTGTATAAGAGAAGTATAATCGAAATCAAATTCTTGATAGGTAACAGCTCGCTACTGAACGTAATATGCTTTTGGATTGATATGATATGTAGCAGGCAAACATGCTTCATGTTGTTGATACTCTCACACAATTCTCGTTCGTATTTTTGATAAATTATTATTCACACAACTTATTGCCACTCATCATCATCATAAGGTCATCAGTCCTAAGACTGGTTCGACACGCACCTCCACTCTTTCCTATCCTGAGCTAAACTTCGCATTTCCCTAAAACTAGAACAGCCCACATCCTTAACTAGTAATCTAATCTAGGTCTACCTCTACTCCTCCTAACTACTGTTTCTGCCTCTAATATGCCTCTGACTAGACCATGCCTGAGAAGGTGTCCTACCAACCTATCTCGCCTATTTTTTATTGACTTCCACAGAGTCCTCTGTTCTCCTATTCTTTCCAATACCTCTTCATTAAATTTTCTAATTTCCCTACCTGCCTCATTGACCTAACATTCCACGCTCCGACTCGTGAAACATTGCACCTATCCCTATTGCACTTATTGATGACATCCCCCGAAGTAGTCCCCGCCCGGACATCCGAATGGGGGACTAGTTTACGTCCGGAGTGCTTTACCCCAGAGGACGCCATCATTTAATATAATTTGTACGTTGTACTCGGGATCATAATGTGGTGGTTTCCCGTTGCCTTCCACATCGCAGTATTGTGCATCAGAGTGCCATACCGATCCTCGTGATCTCTGCCACCCTGAGTACTGAAAGAGCTGCTGCCCTCTTTCAGGGACTTGTCTTAGTCTGGCTTCTCTTTAAGAACCCCTCCATTATGGTTGAACCTATGGTCCGGCTCCCTAAATCATCCAAACTCGCAAGCCGATCCACCCACTCTAGTTTGTACCAGAGTTTCGTCAAGGTTCAAGTCCCGTCGGATCGGTTATTGCCACTACTTGAGATTTATTGAAGTAAAGATAAACGGATAAAGCTCGGTTTCTTTATTTTAGTAAAATTTCTATTTACTCATAATTAGTAGTATTGCAACAGACCTCTGCTTCCGTATACATTTTCACAATTCTTATTTCTCATCTTTTTGAAAATCAATATATCGCTCGTTGCAAAGTTGCATGTTGGGCAGATTGTGAACGTGTCATTACCAAGTGTTTAAAATGTTGTTAATAATAATATTGTCCCTGTGCAAATTTTATTATAGTTTAGGGCTTAAATATACTTCCTACTGTTTCGTATGTTGATATTCTTCAAATCTTATTCTCTTATTGGTGTCCTACTTTAATCTAAAAACGTTTAGGACTATCATCTCCCCTTTAGCAATTTTCCTAATAATTTTATTTCCAAAATACTAACACAGTTATAGCGTTTATTTATTTTGTACAGTGTTTGCTCAGTGGTGTAAATTTTGAGTAAAAAATTCAATTTTGAACCCAAGAAAAAGTTCCATTTGGTTTTATTTTGTTGATATTGTCAACGCAGAGTCACCTTTACATTATTACACTTCCGCTTCCGCGTCCGCTGCTATTTCAATTTCTGCTTCCGAAAAAAATTACTATTTACTTCCATTTCCGTTGCGTCACTAATAATTAGCTACAAAACTTATCGTATATTAGTAGCATTAAACCTGTTCACGTCAAAGGTCATAATATAATTCCATTGATGTAGGAAATATTGTGGCTTTAACAGTGGATATAGGATATAAAAGCATGCTGAATTATTGAATAGCGTTGTGCAGTCGCATTCGAAATTCATAATCCTCTCAACAGATATACTACCTACGTTACTGATGAGAGATTCACACTTCATTTTGCCAATGTTGCTGATGCATTTCTACAGCTATATGTGTGGTGGACGAGTAGAAAACCCAGTCGAAACGTATACCTACTCTGGAAAATATTTCTCAAATTATTTTACCGTAAAGTAACGTATTAAAATTTATGCGACCGTCTACTCTAAGATTATAAATTTCACAATAAATCAACCGATTTCTAAGACTGACAATTGACAATTGTTAGATGTATTTGTTACAAAATTACATATTTTACTGAGAAATCTACGTTAGGTACATCTGCTAAATGAATCCTCCGTTATTATTATTACAGACGTGTTAGTTCGAAGGGAGCTTTAAAGTATGAAGAAAAAGTGCTAAATTTAAAAGACAACATGTTATTAAAAGAATGTATAAAAGTTAAGGCGGATAATATATCGAATATTCAAACCGAAGAAAATAAAAAAACAAGGGAAAGATGGAAAAAAAAAACAGAAGTGTATGGAAGGAACTGGAAAGTTTAACTAAAGACAATAATATGCAGAAAAGATTTGGAAAAATTAGAAGCTTAAAATTCGCATAAGAATAGAGAAAATATGAAAAAAGGGAAGAAAAACCAATTAACTGAAAGACGAATGAGCAAAGAGTAAAAACGAATTAGTTTTAACAGCAAGATTTAGACTGGGAAGTGAGAATATCACGGCACTAGGAAGAAGATGAGAAGAAAATATGTAGGCTGTGTAAACTGGAACCAGAGACATTCGAAACGCATTTCTGAGAGATGTGGAATACCAAGAAATGGTACAAAAAAATGAGAAATACAAATTGAATGAAGGGATGGTCTAAAAAGGACTAAACAGGAATATTATGGAGAAGGAAAATAGCAGAAAAGCGAGAAAAATATTTAGTTCGCTAAATGCAAATACACCTTGTATATATAAGAAAGTAATGTTTTTAACAAAGTCATCTATTTATCTATAAATTCAAAGTTATGAAAAGAACATAAAATATGCATGCTAATTTTCTTTTACAGTTCAAATGGTATCCTATTTTATTTAAATTGTTTCACCCCGCTCCCTCCTGTAATACAATTTGAACTGCTGAAAACAAAAAAGCACCATATAAACTGCTATCTTGATTATTTTATTCCACTGAGGGTAGTTAGCCGTAGTAGAGAGTACCCGACAGAAAGCATTTGAGATAATACGAAAAGAAAATGAAAAAAAAAAAAGAGTAGAAGAACTTTGTTATCAGTTCACCGTCATCAGTTTTCATTACTTCGTACAATGTGAACTTATACTCGGTGTCTCCGCTCGATGAGGGATCAAGACGGCGCCGATCTCTGATCGCAGTTGTCTTGATGTCGCAACGATGATGCTCATTCTCTTCTGGCATCGTCGTAACAGAGGTGCCGAAAAGATCGAGCAAACTGCGCGCAGAGATAGTCCTTTGTCTCCATGACACGGTCACCTTTTGCCCTTCACGTTCCCTCTTTTACCGATCGTGTTTTCGCAAGTGATGCACGTAACCAACCGAAAGGTCTTTATCAACATCTTTCCCGGACAAGGTCAACCAATGCTATTGATTCAGGAGTCATTCGGAAAATGGGGAATGTGATTACAACAACTGATAGCAGATGTCAGACCCTTCAAAAAATTAACAGACGATAATTATCAAAAAATAATTTGAAAAATGAGGAAAGGCGTATTTTTGTCAAAAAGAATATCCCATAACAGAAATAAATCAACAATCGCATAACTTAAGTCAACGTTTAATATACTTCGTTTATTTACTGTAGCGATGTGACCTTCAGTTTGAGCGGCGCAAAGTAGAAAAGAAGAGCACTAGGTCAGAAAAGGAAGGAAACTACTGTCGGCCAAACTCTTAACCGGTGAGGAGCGTGTAATCTGTACAGTACTGCACGGAAAAATTGACCACTTTATCCACTACAATTGCATTGCTCAAATGTGCTGTTGTTGGTACCATTTACTACTAAAAATATCAACGAGATGTTTATTTATATCTGAAGATATATTAAAGGCTTTAACGCTTGTTTTCGACTCGCACTACTATTCATGATCGAACAAAACTTTTGGCAGGTACTGTATGAAAAAGTATGTTTAATGAATAAAAGTCGACAGTATAATGAGTTTTTTCTGCCTATCTACGATTTTGCCAGCGCGCATCCAAGACATTGGAAGGGGCACATCGCTAGAGAAAGTAAATGAAGTATACTTACATAAATTTTTTAAATGCTACAATTATCGGCAAAAGTCACCACACATTTACTGCTGCAGGAGTCCAAATATGTAATTGTTTAAATTTCATTTTGACGCTCTTAAACTTTACAATGAAAATTACAGAAAAAATGGTTTTGTTTGATCAAAAATTTTAACATCAGCATTAAGTCCTATGTAATCATTGTTACATCAAAACAAATAATGTAAAAAACATGAGGACAACCGATAGATTTCCTTCTACTTTTCTTCTTAGAGGACATAAGTAGGGAACGTTATTAGATTGGGATTAATTTAGGATACTTGAGAGAGATAGCAGTAGCCATATTACCGCATCAGTGATAGCGGCAACGTTGGCGGTTCTCTCCCTTAATAACGCCAGTTTAATTATGAGCGGACGATCAAAGGGCTTCCTCTGTGACTTGAGCCAAAATAAATCCCTTCCGACAAAGTTTGGCCAAATGCAATTTGGTCGGGGAGAAAATAACACTAACGACCTTTATTACTTCAATAGTTTGTTCGATTAAAAGCTTACTGTGGTACTTCCCCGACGGTACTGTTACCGTATTTCTTTGTTGTAGTAACGATAAAGATATATTTGGACCGAGTCCGTTTTGAAAAAATCATACAAGAAAGATTCATAGCAGAGATTTAAAAAGATATCGAAAAAGGTTTTACACACGACACGGCTTAATTAGAAACCCTACAAACGGGGGTTAAGAGGTGCAGAGGTAAACCTAGATTAGATTTCTGTTCGCAAATAGTTAAGGATGTGGGATGTTCTAGGTGCGTGTCCAACCAGTGTTAGGACTGACGAACTTATGATACTGATTGTAATATGCCTATAATTAATACATATAAATAAATACTGACATGTATGTATTTACATTTAGTTTTGCACCCACTACTACCCAGCGCAAGAGAACGTGAAGTCCTTCGCAGTGTTTTTCCTGAAACCCAATGAAGGGAATTGTGATTTTCAACTAGCTCTACTGGAAAAGAGAATCAGTTGTATTCTTACAGGCTTATTGATAGTGCATTGGAATGTACGTTGCAGTATAACACTATCTTTAGATTAGTTAATTGGTAATTGTCCACTGTTCAAGCAGTAATTTTAGATAACTACGATTACGAACTGCGGTCTTATTTACCTACATTTGTTAAAATTAATTGTATGTATTTGCACATGGTGCAGCATGTGGTCATTGTACAACCGGCAAGCGAGATGAATGCCTAATGTCTAATGCCTCTATTTCCTTAGCTATTACGAGGGTGGATTGATAAGTTTCCGGCCTGACCAAGAAAAACAAGGTTTTTAAAAATTTTTTTTTTTTATTTCTCAACATAATCTCCTCCAAGGCTGATACATTTCTCATAGCGGTGTTCCAGTCTATTAATGCCATCTCTATAGACTGATTCGTCAAGCTCCTCAAAATAACCATTTACAGCTTCGATTACTTCTTCATTGTCCGCAAATCTCTTACCGCCAAGCCATTTTTTGAGATTAGGGAACAGAAAATAGTCACTCGGGGCTAGGTCTGGAGAGTAAGGAGGGTGCGGCATCAATTCAAACTTTAGATCGTTGATTTTAGCCGTCGCAACGATTGACGTGTGCGCTGGTGCGTTATCGTGATGAAACAAGATTTTTTTCTTCGCCAGATGAGGTCGTTTAATTTTCACCTCGTGGCTCAAACGTTGCAATAAGTCTGCGTAGTATTGACCAGTGATAGTATTACCCTTTGCAAGGTAATCAATGTATATAATACCTCTTGCATCCCAAAAAACAGTAGCCATAACCTTGTTCGCCGAAAAAATTGTTTTTGCCTTCTTTGGAGTTGGTTCCCCTGGTCCAATCCACTGTTTAGACTGTTCTTTGGTTTCAGGAGTGTAGTGGTGGACCCACGTTTCGTCAACGGTTACGAATCGACGCAAAAATTCGCTTGGATTACGCTTATACAATGACAAATTTGCGGTAGAAATGTTTTTTCGAATCAATTTTTGGTCGACTGTTAGCAAACGCGGCACCCATCTTGCACAGAGCTTTTCCATATGCAAATGTTGGTGCAAAATATGTTGCACACGTTCATATGACATCTTACAGGTCTCAGCTATCTCACGCACTTTCAATCTGCGGTCTCCCAGCACTATTTGATGAATTTTTTCGATCATATCTGGAGTTGTGACCTCAACGGGGCGTCCTGAGCGAGGCCCATCAGAGGTGCTCACACGACCCTTTTTAAACTCGGAAACCCACTGCTTAACGGTTGAATATGACGGGGAGGATGTCCCCAGTGTTGAGTCCATCTCTTTTTTAATTTCCTTCGGCGTTAACCCCTTCAAATAAAAGTATTTGATGACAGCACGATTTTCCTGCTTTTCCATTTTTACGAAAACCACAGAGGCGTCTTGTTCAGCGTGCTGTCAAACCTACACTAGCAAGGAGATCGGGCTGAAACTATAGCTACAAGCTATCCAAGGATGGTACTATAGAATGTCACCTCAAGGTAGGCCTAGTGGCGTCATCTCTTGGTTAGGCCGGAAACTTATCAATCCACCCTCGTAGTTTAGCGTCGAAACGATCTCAAGAAAAATGATTCGAATGCCTCAGAATGTCACGGATCTATTAGTGCACTAAAACTTCCCTGGGACTCGAATGAAGCGATGTGCTTACCGTAAAAAATTGCACCAACTTCTTCGGGTAAATTGCACAATTATAAATGGTATTACAGCTTCGTATATGCGTTACTTATTGTGAAGAGACATTGTTACGACTTTTTGTCTGATCGTGAAATAGGAAGAAACGGTTGTAAAAATGAAAGATAGAAAAGTTAAAACTGTAAAAGAAAGACAACATTGTACCAAAACAAAAAAATAAACAGATAGATTTAATAAAGCATTTAATACTTGTCAGAAGGATGTATTCGAAATGCATTTTCCTTTAGCGGTAGTGAGATCGGTTATCGTCATTTAATCAGAACAGGGAAGTTCTCTTTATCACCATTTATGGCTTCTTAAAACTAGTTAAATGACTCCGATTCCATTTTATGTTCTATTCGATTTCTAATATATTCGAAATGGCTCTGGTTCATTTGTAATAACTGTTTATGTCGCCGTACGCTGCTGGCTTCGCGATCCAAATCCGAAGGGAGAAATGGCCGAAAGGCTGTTACATTTATAAAGCATTGCAGTTACGATAACGAATGGTTCGGTGCGGAAGTTTGCCAACTCTAAAAACTTTGTATACGGATTTAATAGTTTCTCGAACAGATAAAAATGCTTCGGAAGCCAGGGAACTCTTTTCTCTGATTCCCAGATACGACCATAAAACTTTACAATCATTGTTATGACGCGGACTATAAGTGTATTCATATTTCAAAGGGCGGAGCAAAATGAATGTTCATTTGGCCTAAGTTGCCCGGTTTTTGCCCGTAAGCCAACGGTCGCGACCATTAAGTTCAAAGTCCTTGCTCTTCTTTTTCTTATTTTCCTTTAAATAAAACTGCAATCAAAAACTTCCTGAAAACGTGAAACTTCATCCAAATGGTACATTTTGGCAAATTCTTACAAACGGACTGACGCTAATTCGCACGTTGGTTAATTAAATAAAGAATATCAGGAACCACCCGATGTGAATGAAGATTTCAAGATTAAGTTGTTCTGTTCTAACAATATTAATAATATGTAAAATTATCGAAAAAGAAAAAATAGGAGAACAGAGGACTCTATGAAAGTTAATAAAAAATAAGGGAGATAGGTTGTTAGGACACCTTCTCAGGCATGAAGGTCTAGTCAGAGACATGTTAGAGACCGAAAAAGGAGTTAAGAGGAGTAGAGGTAGATTTAGATTGGATTCATCATCATAAGGTCGTCTGTCAGTCAGACTGGTTAGACACGCACCTGAACTCCTTCTTATCCTGAGCTAATCTTCGCATTTCCCTAAAACTGGAACAACGCATATCGTTAAATATTTTCAAACAGTAATCATTGGATTAAGGATGAAAAGATGTTCTAGTATTGTGTAAATGCGAATATTAGCCCAACATAAGGAGTGGAGGTGCGTGTCCAACCAGTCTTAGGACTGACGACCTTATAATGATTAGGAAGAGCAAACAATGTTCTTATATTTAACTCTCATTTAGGTAGGTACTCAACACTTGTAAAATAGACCATAAAACAAGTATTAAGGGAATTGTAGGAAAGTTACTTATTCGGCATTTATTTACTATTTGGGCTAACTAAATATTAATGACATATATGTAGAATGAAACCAAAGAGGGCCGTTATAAGAGGGCTTTTAAGTTAAAGTCGGTGGTGAAGTGGCAGTCGGCGTGTAAGGATGTGTAAAGCGCCTTAAGGGTAGTTGGTTACTCTAGTGAGAGTAAGATGCCGTAAGGGCAGTGGTTACTCTGGTGAGAGAGTAAGATGCCGTAAGGGCAGTGGTTACTCTGGTGAGAGAGTAAGGTGCCGTAAGGGCAGTTAATGTTTGATAATATTGAGAAAGTTGGTTATTGTGCACATATTATGTATTATAAGTGTTGTTGTTGTTGTTATTGTTGAAATGTAAGGCCTGTAGAAGTGTAAGGCAAACGGCCGACTTGTTGGATGTGCCTTTAGGTGGAGTGTAAATCCTGTGCGTCAGGTAGTCCACTGCAGATCTAGCTAGATATGCCTGGAGTGGCAGTGCACCTGTGGGTGACGTGTTAATGAGTAGAAGTCCACTCCTTGACCTGCCGTATACAGCAGTGGCCTGAGTGTCGGTAAAGCTGCGGTGATAACGGCACAAGGGCGTCCAGTAGAGGGATAAGTCTCTACACATAGCTTGCCAATGCAAAGATAAGCATTGGAAGCGATCTATGCATTAGGCCAATGCATAGAATGCCTGGTTATTTAGCTGGGGCCTAGGTGTGGCAAACACCTATTGTTTTAGACAGTCTACAATCGTCATCAGGGATTCTTCGTTGGACACAACTACATCACCGAGTTCGACTACCTTGGGACATCGCAAGGGCGGCCCCGATTGGGGCGTCGGCCCGCGTAAGTGTTTAAACTGTCTATCGCATTCTATTGTTCTAATTGAGGGTTTTGTTTATTTCCTTACATGTTTTACATTCATTGCCGCATACCACTTCGCAAGATGTAACTCTCGAGGGGAACCCACTGGTTGCTATGTAAAACTGGTAGGAGGAAATAGCTGTGAGGCTATTGGTATATATATGTATATATATACATAGTAGGTGAAAAATATCATCATCCATAACAATAATAAAAATCGCTCCTACAGAATTGAATTTTATAAAACACCTACATTTATACTGACACACCTTCATTCAGAAATTTTGCAGAAACCTACTAATTGCTCTCTCGAATTGACAATTATGAATGATCATTTTGTTAATTAGTGGATAAAACAGTGTTCAACTTTCAGAATATATTACGTTCTAACTTCCGATGGCTGTAGGATTTATGGAGTTGTTAATGTTAAGAGATAATTATTACACTTGGGTACTAAACGAAACACTTCAACGTTCTTTGACATTAATTAGTGAGTTTGTTTGCAAAGCTTATTAACACGCGGCTTACTTCTACCTCTACGTATATTTGAGAATTCGGAGTTAGACGGTCCATGGAGAAATTCAGAGGTCAATAATCTGTTGCACGAAATCACTAGGTACATTACGAACTCGGATGTTCATGTATAGATCACAATTTCAATGTCGATCATATTTTTTATGATTTCAAGCACAATATCCGAAATTACTTTAAGGATGTGTTTGGGAGGTATGTCAAAATGCTACGAGACAAATAAAAATTTGGAAGAACGTTTCTCATTCAATTCTAAAACTCCTGTACAAATTACAAATCAATTCACTAAACCGTTAAAAAATTATTGAAATTTTAAGAAATTGTACTTTTACACGTCATTTTATGGAGATTCGTTAACCGAATNTAAAGATTGAAACTAAATAGTTTTTTGTTTCGAAGTTGAAATCAAGGCATATTCACTGCTAAAAGTCTGTTAAAATTGTTCCGTATTCGTTATTTCTTATTAACATATTAAAAAGTTTTACGATCATTACTAATAAAGATTCAAACTAAATAGTTTTTTGTTTCGAAGTTGAAATCAAGGCATATTCACTGCTAAAAGTCTGTTAAAATTGTTCCGTATTCGTTATTTCTTATTAACATATTAAAAAGTTTTACGATCATTACTAATAAAGATTCAAACTAAATAGTTTTTTGTTTCGAAGTTGAAATCAAGGCATATTCACTGCTAAAAGTCTGTTAAAATTGTTCCGTATTCGTTATTTCTTATTTTATTCAAAGTTTTTGGTCAAATTCCAAATTTTCTCTCAAACCATATACTTTCCTTTTAGTATAGATAGTATTTATTTACCTCATGATATGCTGCAAAATCTAATTAATCACGAATTTCTAATTTTATGTACTCTCCGATTGTACCTCCCAAACATCCTTAACCATATGCTTCGTTTTATTCTATTTTTCTATTCGAATAAACCTACACATCGTAAACGAGAAACTAAGAAGTATTTCGATTAGTTTAACTCATCCTGTCCACAATATTTTGTATAAACTCTCACTTGCATATACAATACATATACAAATCGAATGAAAAATGGACGCATAAACTATGATAAAGAAACGAGTGCGATAAAATTAAGATAAATGAGACGTTTCCTTGTTCCGTCGTATAATAATAAGAGTACAAAAGTTATCAGTTAATTTAGTGGTATGAGAACTTAAATGGCGACGTTGCCAGACTATTGTGTGCCGTAGTCCGTCGTAATTTAATCGTCTTCTACATGTTGGGGCTAAAGTGGAAGGTCTGTTCTTCACGTGACGCCCAACGTCTTGGCGGCAGTTGTTGTATCCCGGAGGGCCGTCGCTACTTCCGACGACGAGTAATACTTCGTTCTCGACGCCTCCGTCGGAAAATCGTTTCGCAACCTTTTAATCCAATTAAGTGTGTTGCTAGGGAGATAAGACTTGATAAAATCCAGTTTGAAATTCTCCGGATTATCAGCGTGCACAGACGTTTGCATTAGGACCAAGTTTCCGAATTGTTTTGGAGCAGTATCAAGTTTTAATCTCTGCTTAAGCGCTGGCCTAACTGCGCCGACACAACTTCTGAGTTTAGATTAGACATCGACGTGGTCGACTCTTCGATAATACTCGTGAAACATTTCTGCCCTTTGTCCAAAATTTGGAAATGTACAACAAACAGGAACTAAAAGAAATCCTCAAACTTGGTATAAAGATTTTTTCAATATTGTTTACACCTAAGTAACTCAATAAGGATATCAACATCCATTCCATGTCATTAGACATACCTACATCTAAGAGAGGAAGAGTTACGCATAAATTCCATAAAGAGAAGCAAGAGTTCTCAATGGGTACAAGGTGAACCCGTCCAAAAAAGATGCAACTGGAAGTGTTTGAGATATGGATGACGAAAATAGAATGGATAGATACAATTGGACATGAGGCGGTAAGAAAGAGGAGGAGAACGAAGGGCCTTACGAAACTTATCAAACAAAAGAAGAGACAGGATGATAGGGCACCTTTTAATTTATGAAGGATTAGATAACAAACTCATTACAAGCACAAATTGAAGTAAAGAGGGGGAGAAATCCTAGACTGCAAATAGTCAAAGATTCCTTAGTTTTAAGGAAATTAAAGGAGTTGAAATGAATCAAGAGGACTGGCGGTCCTACCTATAGACTCTTTAGTGACTCATTTTTGTTTCCTGTGAGCTCGATAAGGCTCATAATGAAAGCAAGTTTATCAAAAAGTACTTACACGTAGTACCCACATCAAAAACTCAGTGCCTATTAGTATTACAAAAGTAATCATTCTCATGATAACCTGGTTACGACCATGTATTTTTCTTCCGTGATAAGAGCGCACGAAAAGTTATTGTCAAAGTATACACGGCACGCGTGAAACAACAACAGCTGGCAACTCAGCACCTGGCTGAAACGGGGAAAGTTGGTCCCCTTGCGTTTTCGATCGTTCGTCCCGGTTGCTGTCGACGCCGCCAAAAAATTAAAGCACCACTGGGAGATGATGTTTCGATGTGACCATTAGGACCCACCAATGATGCTAAATAATTCACCCCACAATGGCAGAAAGCCTCGCGTAAAAGGGAAAGGCTTGTACACTAGTGACGTTAACGATTTTAGTTTCCTTTGTTACTCTGTAGGTAAACGTTTTTAAAATGAGATGTGAAAATCGAAAGCTTTTTTGTATCTATAGTAGTTTTAGAAGTAAATCAAAAAGAGCAATGTAATTTTTTTTAATTTTGAAGTCCTTTATTGATTACTAATGACCCGCCCCAGCTTCGCACGGGTGCAATGTTGATAATAAATATATTTTTGTTTTGTTTAGATTATTATCGAAAAGGGGAGATCTTCAAAAGATACCCCCTGAACATACTAAATATACTACAGAATGTCTTTATATACAACATTCACAGTTTTTTTGTAAATAGACAATACAAACCGGCCTCCCGGCCGCTACCGCCGCAACCGCTATGTCCCTGCATTTTAAATCTGTAATATCTTCGAATATATTCATTTATATTACATGCTGTAAAGGGCCATGTTGATCTATATTAAATGCACAATGTATTTAAGGTACTTAATTGGATAAGAATTAATGCTGTATTGTCTACAATCGCTTCGTAAATGAGTCATTATTTCTCATAAAAAGTAAAGGATAAAAATGGTTATTGTGGGTTATTCCTAAGAGATAGACATATCCCATCCCGGACTTTTTTGTAGACCCTTTCAAGATGTACAATATTGTAGTACATTATTTTGATCTATCTCGTAGGGTTCAGCCAGCGTTTGCAATGTAAGCGCAAAAAATGTGTTTATTTACGACATCACTTTAGAAACCTCTAAAATTATCAGTGTTTACCTAGTATATTATGCATATATTATACATATAAACCTTCCTCTTGGATCACTCTATCTTTAAAAAATAAACCGCATCAAAATCCGTTGCGTAATTTTAAAGATTTAAGCATACATAGCGACAGACAGCGGGAAAGCGACTTTGTTTTATACTATGTAGTGATGTAATCTCCACGGACGTTTCGCCATTCAACTAAGACTTTATCAAGTCGATTACTTATGTAGTTAATTAGCCTTACACAAACGTAGACGAAAACGATGACCTAGATGACGTCAACGACCGTAACTATGTCTTATATCTTGTAAGTAAGAGTGGTCGGGGGGAAGATGGATTATACGCATGCGCTAGAGATGTTTCTACTTCTGCCTCAGCGTAAAATAAGCGACAGCTACGTATTATTTAAGAGGTCTACCTTACGCTGTCTCCACATGGAATAGTTGTTTGGATCTTTTTCATTATTTCAAAATTCTAAGTCAACGCTGGGAAGCACCTACCCTTAGGGTTTGATGAAAGTCAGTGAGACGATAGATTAGCAACAAACTGGCTCTAGAATAACTCTGTTTTTTCATTTCGAGATGGAGAACCATACAAAGCAACGTTAGGTATAGAGTGATAAATAAACGAATGAAGAGGTGGTTTCATCCTAAAACAAAGTCTTTTCATGTGAGAGGTCGAAATAACAACGAGAAAAAACGAAGTTTCAAACTAAACAGCAAACAAGTTAAGGATCCTTTAACGAGCTGAGAATAAATAGAATTTCGTATAAACGCTCTCGTCGTGTTCCAAATTAAACAGGCATTGTCAGGAACTCATAACAATCAAGTTTACGTAATAAAACGAAGATGGTACGGTTAACATTAGGGCCTATTACATCTTAATTTTATCGAATGCGAAAGTAAATAAACAAAACTCGTCTTCACCTATTCCGAGTACAAATGTGCAAATAAATACAGATAAATTGCTTTTTGTGAAACGTTATTTATTTTTGAAACAATTTTTTGAAAATTTTAGCCAATTATCCTATCGAAAAACAATCAACGTATACGTGCATTTGTATGGGTGTCTATAAAGTTTGTTATTGCAAATGGTACTCGGCGTTCCAGAAAATATCCCTGAAGTCACAACTTCATTCGTTCAGCGGTCGTAGAAAAGTTTCGTTCACATGCTTTCCCACGGCCGCTGCTGTTTGACAAAATAAGAAACATTCCGACAATGTGAACTGCAGTGTTGCGGTTTTATCGTGGTTGATACGTTTTCTTTCGAACGCGAAAAGATAAACATTTTTGCGGCTCGAAACTTTCCTTTCAAAATGAACGAAGAAAACCTGCCGGAAAGCGTTTTCCGGCTGGCGTGTAACCCCGTTGCGCGCGGACTTTACACGGCTCAGTTTTGTGCCTGACAGTTCCTAATATGACTTTTTGTTATTGTTGGCGGCGGAACGCTGCCTCGTCTGCGCCCCCGCCGCCTCCTTTCTATTCATTCCTTCTGCGCCCACCACCAAGAAACATATCGCAAACTAAGATTTCTATGCTGTCGCACGCCCGAGCCAAGAATCATAATGGAAAAGTTTGAGAAAAATTCACTCTATTTGAAGTTGAAGCAACGTATCAGTTCTAACATTTAAAAATCGATGAATTATTATCTATTATTAAACAAAAATTTCTTTATGAATAAACATATTTCTCTGACTATGACCGAATATTGACATTTGTCTTGTGTTCTCTACGTTCCGAACCCCCAGCTCTTATCTGCGCATTTTTGGCGCGCATATAGCTGCATACTGCTGTTATATCAGCAGAGTTCGTTACTTAGATTTTCCAGTCAAAGTAACGTGCTCGCGCATGCTAAAAGTTAATAAATATTATTATTGTTGATGCTACAACATATAATTTATTAATTTTGAGCATGCGCACTCCTTGAAACAGTTATTCCGCATACACGAGCACATGACTCTCAGTGGAAAATCTCAGTAACGAACACGGCCATCAACGATTTCTCAAGCATGCGCAGCAAAGACATAGTGTCTCCAAAGAGAGAGAGAGAATAAATATAGTCAGCACTGTAATGGCCAGAGGATGCTTTCCTATATCAACTGGCCATGAAGGAGTATTACATATATGGTTTCAACTGGAATACATCAAAATATGTATTCGCAAAATTAACAATTCCCATTACCTACATGACAACAATCTGGATACCGAGATACGAGGCGTTAGTGATTTACATACATTAATTAGACATTTAAATACTCTGATGATTTTAGAAAGTACTACATATCATCAGAGGACATAGCTGCACAAATTTTCATTAAAATACCTACAACTATCAAAAACAAAGAGGTCGACTATATATTCTAATTTACTGAAATCTGTAATATCTTCGAATATATTCATTTATATTACATGCTGTAAAGGACCATGTTGATCTATATTAAATGCACAATGTATTTAAGGTACTTAATTGGATAAGAATTAATGCTGTATTGTCTACAATCGCTTCGTAAATGAGTCATTATTTCTCATAAAAAGTAAAGGATAAAAATGGTTATTGTGGGTTATTCCTAAGAGATAGACATATCCCATCCCGGACTTTTTTGTAGACCCTTTCAAGATGTACAATATTGTAGTACATTATTTTGATCTATCTCGTAGGGTTCAGCCAGCGTTTGCAATGTAAGCGCAAAAAATGTGTTTATTTACGACATCACTTTAGAAACCTCTAAAATTATCAGTGTTTACCTAGTATATTATGCATATATTATACATATAAACCTTCCTCTTGGATCACTCTATCTTTAAAAAATAAACCGCATCAAAATCCGTTGCGTAATTTTAAAGATTTAAGCATACATAGCGACAGACAGCGGGAAAGCGACTTTGTTTTATACTATGTAGTGATGTAATCTCCACGGACGTTTCGCCATTCAACTAAGACTTTATCAAGTCGATTACTTATGTAGTTAATTAGCCTTACACAAACGTAGACGAAAACGATGACCTAGATGACGTCAACGACCGTAACTATGTCTTATATCTTGTAAGTAAGAGTGGTCGGGGGGAAGATGGATTATACGCATGCGCTAGAGATGTTTCTACTTCTGCCTCAGCGTAAAATAAGCGACAGCTACGTATTATTTAAGAGGTCTACCTTACGCTGTCTCCACATGGAATAGTTGTTTGGATCTTTTTCATTATTTCAAAATTCTAAGTCAACGCTGGGAAGCACCTACCCTTAGGGTTTGATGAAAGTCAGTGAGACGATAGATTAGCAACAAACTGGCTCTAGAATAACTCTGTTTTTTCATTTCGAGATGGAGAACCATACAAAGCAACGTTAGGTATAGAGTGATAAATAAACGAATGAAGAGGTGGTTTCATCCTAAAACAAAGTCTTTTCATGTGAGAGGTCGAAATAACAACGAGAAAAAACGAAGTTTCAAACTAAACAGCAAACAAGTTAAGGATCCTTTAACGAGCTGAGAATAAATAGAATTTCGTATAAACGCTCTCGTCGTGTTCCAAATTAAACAGGCATTGTCAGGAACTCATAACAATCAAGTTTACGTAATAAAACGAAGATGGTACGGTTAACATTAGGGCCTATTACATCTTAATTTTATCGAATGCGAAAGTAAATAAACAAAACTCGTCTTCACCTATTCCGAGTACAAATGTGCAAATAAATACAGATAAATTGCTTTTTGTGAAACGTTATTTATTTTTGAAACAATTTTTTGAAAATTTTAGCCAATTATCCTATCGAAAAACAATCAACGTATACGTGCATTTGTATGGGTGTCTATAAAGTTTGTTATTGCAAATGGTACTCGGCGTTCCAGAAAATATCCCTGAAGTCACAACTTCATTCGTTCAGCGGTCGTAGAAAAGTTTCGTTCACATGCTTTCCCACGGCCGCTGCTGTTTGACAAAATAAGAAACATTCCGACAATGTGAACTGCAGTGTTGCGGTTTTATCGTGGTTGATACGTTTTCTTTCGAACGCGAAAAGATAAACATTTTTGCGGCTCGAAACTTTCCTTTCAAAATGAACGAAGAAAACCTGCCGGAAAGCGTTTTCCGGCTGGCGTGTAACCCCGTTGCGCGCGGACTTTACACGGCTCAGTTTTGTGCCTGACAGTTCCTAATATGACTTTTTGTTATTGTTGGCGGCGGAACGCTGCCTCGTCTGCGCCCCCGCCGCCTCCTTTCTATTCATTCCTTCTGCGCCCACCACCAAGAAACATATCGCAAACTAAGATTTCTATGCTGTCGCACGCCCGAGCCAAGAATCATAATGGAAAAGTTTGAGAAAAATTCACTCTATTTGAAGTTGAAGCAACGTATCAGTTCTAACATTTAAAAATCGATGAATTATTATCTATTATTAAACAAAAATTTCTTTATGAATAAACATATTTCTCTGACTATGACCGAATATTGACATTTGTCTTGTGTTCTCTACGTTCCGAACCCCCAGCTCTTATCTGCGCATTTTTGGCGCGCATATAGCTGCATACTGCTGTTATATCAGCAGAGTTCGTTACTTAGATTTTCCAGTCAAAGTAACGTGCTCGCGCATGCTAAAAGTTAATAAATATTATTATTGTTGATGCTACAACATATAATTTATTAATTTTGAGCATGCGCACTCCTTGAAACAGTTATTCCGCATACACGAGCACATGACTCTCAGTGGAAAATCTCAGTAACGAACACGGCCATCAACGATTTCTCAAGCATGCGCAGCAAAGACATAGTGTCTCCAAAGAGAGAGAGAGAATAAATATAGTCAGCACTGTAATGGCCAGAGGATGCTTTCCTATATCAACTGGCCATGAAGGAGTATTACATATATGGTTTCAACTGGAATACATCAAAATATGTATTCGCAAAATTAACAATTCCCATTACCTACATGACAACAATCTGGATACCGAGATACGAGGCGTTAGTGATTTACATACATTAATTAGACATTTAAATACTCTGATGATTTTAGAAAGTACTACATATCATCAGAGGACATAGCTGCACAAATTTTCATTAAAATACCTACAACTATCAAAAACAAAGAGGTCGACTATATATTCTAATTTACTGAAAATAATTCCCTTATTTTAAAGCTACTTTTGTGAGCTAAAAAGAGTTGTGGTAACGCTGAAATATGGTTGTCATTTGTATTTTATGAGGTACTCTAAAAATTGCCCAATCAATAAAACAAATGACAAAAAAAAAAAAAAAAGAGTTTTAGTACTTCGAAAAGTGAACGAAAATTGGAAAGCTTGCCGTTCGCGACAGTCACGTGAACCGATAGGACGTGCTCTAGCAATTTCGTGTCGCCTCTACTCAAGTATTGATGGACGACATTAAGCGGTGGACAAGTCGAGCGTCGGGACGCGCGCGTCGCATCATCGACGACGTCGGTAACGTGAGATCCGCGAGTAAGTGCGCTTACCAAGTCGTGACTTGCATGCGACGTCGCATATTAAGAGCTTTTGAAGGTTAGAAGTCAATAGCAATAGATTACAGCATCGTGGACTCTTATAGAGAGGTGACAACGACGAATCAAGAAAATTGCATCACTCAAAATAATTATTACTTAAGTAAGCTGTAAAAAGGAGGATGATTAGGATAATAAGCAAATAAAGACCTCAAAATTACCATTAAAGGCATTGTTTTTACCCAAAATCTTATTCCCGAGTACTAAGGAAA
Source organism: Agrilus planipennis (assembly GCF_000699045.2). NCBI lineage: Eukaryota > Metazoa > Arthropoda > Insecta > Coleoptera > Buprestidae > Agrilus > Agrilus planipennis. The sequence continues at coordinate 83,963 of NW_020439068.1, read as the reverse complement.
TATATTAAAAAGTGGCACATTACTAGAAAAAAGTTTAGCTTGTATACTAATGGATGATTGAGAGGCCTGTAGAAGCCTGATGACTTCATTCAGCCTAAACCATTGTTTCCAGGAAAATACAATTTGTGGCAATTATTCCTGATATGACGCAAGTATCTACTAAGGACCGATTAGGCATTAAAGACCTAACCCTCAAAGGGATGTAATTATAGTCTAATGTTTGTAAGAACAAAAGGCGATGCAATTATCAATTTTTACAAATTGATTATCATTTCCTCTATTTTATAACTTCATAAAAATTAACAAATCACTATCATTATATTGCCATCTATAGACATGTACTGTCAACCATAGTAGTAGCTAAAGTCTTACCTAACAATTTAAGATGTAGCTGACATACGCAAATCAATTAAATAAAAGACAAAGCTGATGATCAATAATTTATCAAAATCATAGGATATGCAGCGCGATTCCAAGTCGATAATTTCGATATATCACCCATCACAGTTAGCACTAAATATTTTAGACGGCAATGTACTTGATACACTAATCAAATTCTGCCGACTTCTTGGATTTTATTTTAATGGTGGTCATCTATGCACAAAATGTTTTAAAAGCTCAAAGGTATTCAGAAGTAGTTTTTATTTTATCTTGTTGGTTTTGTCAGTTGGTTTCAATTCGTATTATTATTTAAAAAACACTTCTAATAAATTGTTGTAAAACTTATTGTAAATGAAACATTATATTTGATTTCTATATTTAAATTTGCGGCGGAAAAGAAAAGGTTAAAAGCTTTCGAAATGTGGTGTTATAGGCGAATGATGAGGATACCGTGGGTAGAGGCAGAAAAGGTTAGAAATGAAGAGGACTCAATGGAAGTAGATGAAAAATAGGTTGGTAGGACACCTTCTTAGACATGAAGGTCTAGTCAGAGACATATTAGAGGCAAGGAGTTATTTGTGGACCTTATCACCTTTTTGTATTTATTTATAACATTTTTCTACTGTTAGTTTTTTTCGTATAAATTTTGCCATAAACATTAAACTAATGTTGTCCAATGCTCAATAAAATTATATGTTTCTGTTTAAATTAAAGACGATAATGAACACTTTTAGCATTACCGGATTTCGGACGACATCGAAATAATATCAATTAAAAAGTTTATAGACGATTACGTCAGTAACTAAATTTTTAAAATAGATAGTTTCTGGATAAATTTCGTCACTTGAAAGATTTAGTTCTGGCATTTTATAATACTATTTAGTTCGCCTTTAAAAGTCCTTGACACCAGAAAATCTGATCCAACAGAGTTAAAAGGACATATGTTTATGATGCGGCTTGTATTTGGAAAAAAGTTCTAATTCCGGAAACTTCGGTGCACGTCGCCGGAATAAGAATGAGAGCGGGATTACATACGAGTCACGAAAAGGATAAAAAGCAACCTTTTGCAGTTAACGCAAATTGGGTTATCAAAAAGTTCCGCCGAGTGTGGTGACAAGTCCGACTGACACGCACGTCCCACCCTACATACATGCACATCCACACACACACATATATTTATACAAACGGCTACAATTGGCGGCGGTAGTTGAAGAAACTTTTCTCTTTGATACACTAAGTTTTCCACGTCCTCGGTCGTACCGATGATCAACTTTTCTTCAACCACAAAAAGCGACGAACGAGTCAGAAAATTGAAAGGATATTGGCAAATGGTTACGTGAACATTGTAGGGACTAGACGACTTCACAAAAAAATAAATGAAACGAATTTCTTATTTTTGTATAGGTTACAGACATTCAAAACAAAAAAGGGATCAGGATTTCGTACGTCAAAAAGGAAAATCGTGCACCACAGTTCATAATGGGTTAGACACAGTTAAATAACTTTAGAAAAAAAAGGGCGTGGTGGTATATCGAAATTGCGAGAAGCGGATCGCGATTTCGATCTTATTGGATCTCATCAACGCGTCATGAACTTCTTAGTTCGATTTTGATAACGTGCTTATCGCGTATGGTATGTATATTATGTCTGGATGCAGTTCAGGAAGTAGATATTCATTCACGTAAATAAACCTTGTTGAACATATTGTATTCCACTAAATGTAGCATTGTACTACAGATGGCGTTTACCACCCCGTTTGTACGATTTCAAATAACTTTACATCACTAGTCTATATGGAACTCAAAAACATTTGATTTTGTTTTTTTTTTTGTAGCAGGGCATATTTATGTTTGTTTCCATTTATTTCTAAAAGTAGCTACAAGTACGACCATTAGGAGATCGGGACATGACTTTTCGAAATCCTACATGTGCAGTAGTACTAACGTTTGAGAAAATGTCGATTTTGGCATGTAGCTACTAAAAATAGAGCAGTTTTTGATTTCAAGATAATAATGTCAGCTTTGCTATGAAATTCTGGCATATGTATAAGAACAAGTGGGTAATACTTATTACATCTTGTCGACAGGGTAGGGGGGGATGAGCGTGGTCGTGTGCATAACCCTCGCCATATATCAACTTAGATAATTTTACTACGATTCGCCGAGCTTGGCATACAATTTAACAACCCCTTTTTTCCATTCATTACAGTTTTATCTTCGTATTTATGGGCAGCTATGCAGAATGAATATTTACGAACCCGAGTCTCGAAAAAATCCCACTTACCAGGACAGCAGGAAACGCGATCTCGAGAAATACGGGCCTGCCCGCCCGTATTAACCGACAATCCCTTCTAAGCTACGACGATATGTCTACATACGCATTCTACCGGTGAAGGAAACTTACCTGAAACAAATAAATTGAAATATTAAAAAAAACTCTCTAACTCAAAACGGTAACAATAGCAAACGTTCAAGCAAAAATAATTCGTAAATTAAATTAAATTTCGTAAAGAAAAAATAACGTTGTAAGCAGAGTTAAACAAAACCCTTTCGATAAATAAATACAAACAGCGTAGCTCTTAAATTCTGACAATGACAAAACTGTCATTTCAACAATTACATTATGAAAACCTAAAGTTATTATTCTCTATCTCCGCCCAAATCGTTAAATGATACCTGGACACGAAGTAGTAAAATGTTAATGTTGCACCATCAACCCCGCAAGATTACAACAAAGTCGACCGGAAGTGTTATTGAATTTCCATTAACGAATATTTTATGCATAGGAAGTGATCGCATAAAGGATCGTCATTAAGCGACAAAACGGCCTACTTGCATCGATAATGGGAACAAACAGCTTTTAGTGTCACCAAGATAATGGCTTCTAATTGCTCATAAAAAAAAAAAACGAAGTACCTACATAAATTGCGGGTACACATTTAGATATTTTAATTTCGTATCGTTATAGAAATGCATTAGACCAAAGGCTACTACCACTACTAAAAAAAATACGTCTTTGAGATGATACATGGTGTCTCTGAAATAAGTTGACTGTTTCCAAAAAAAAAAACAGAACTACAGGTAAGGGCCTTTACAATTGGATTAAGCTATGTGTGATTCAGTCAATCTTTGATCTTTAACGTTTTAACATGATTTAACTCGTGTTTTTTTTAACGACATTCCCCTTAACCACGTTGGTGTACTAACCTTGCGCTTCCTTATTACATCCAGTTAACAACCTTCAAAGCTCCACATTTATTTTAGAAACACCCTGTAGATCGAAAAGTGGACTGTTTCGGCATTCGAAGTGTAAAATCTAATAGTAAACTACGCATTTATTATTTTTCTATGAACATAATTCAGGACATAACAGGCGGGCTGACAATTTCGTAGGCTAGCATAGAAAAAATTATTTTTTTTTGATAGAATTTGATTTTATTATTCATATAGTTCAGATATAACGATTATAGCGGTCATACAATTTTTCGATACCATTTTTACAATACGATTTGTCTTTAGCCTCAAAATAGGCTTCAGTTTCGGCGATTACCTCTTCATCGGCAGGAAATTTTGGTCCAGCGAGCATCTTCTTGAGGACTGAGAACAGATAAAAGTCACTGGGGGCCAGACCTGGAGATTACGGTGGATGCGGAAGCAATCCGAAGCCCAATTCATGGAATTTTGCCATCGATTTCATTGATTTGTGACAAGGTGCACTTTCTTTTTCAAACAACAAAAGTTCTTTCACTAAAAATGTTATAACTCAGATACTAATAGTGCAACAGCTGTCAGATTTATATACGTGTCTTTTGAATATTAGGGCTAACCAAAAATTGTATGGATTTGATACTAGAAGAGCCTTATATGGGTCAGCCTACGAACTTTTCAGCCCGCTCTTGTATCTGTCCCTATAAAAAAGGATGGCGTGTGACAGTAAAAAAACTAAAACCTTATATATTCCTATTGGACATTTAGACAGTATGTGAAAGAATATAAAGACCTAAGGAGAATTATTTGAGATGCTTCTTGTTTTGCAGTGAACGAATAGAGAACTCATTAGGTGACTAGTTCAAAAACTGAATGGGCATGCATCTCTGCTTCTTCCAACATATCTTGAAGCAATCTTTGTATTTGCTGAAAACCACATCCTTAACTGCTTCCGAAGAAAAGTCTAATGTTCCTCTGCATTTTGCTACTCCTGCTTCTACATTAAATATACCTATAAGTAGTTCTTCATGTCTCATAATGAGTCCTGTCATCATACCTCATCTTTTTTCTTATTGACTTCATTGACCCCTTTGTTCTCCTACTTTTCCCAATACAATCTAATTTCTAATCTTTTTTATCCACGGTATCTTTAATGTCATTTATTTCTCTTTCTGCTTATTCAATGATTTTCATTTTCTGGAGTGACCACAGGAAAATCCAGTAGAATAAAACAGTTGAATTGTTTCAAAATATCCTACAAAAGGTAGGGCTTCCGATTCTTTGCAGAATTATGAGGCATTTTCTTTCTTTCCAAGTATTAATTTTGATCGAAATATCTGTTTACATTTGCATTTCACAATGGTTTGTTTTTGAAAGATACATAAACTAAAGAACAACTGACCAACAGAAAAAGTATTAAAAAAGTATTGTTCCAACGTAATATTTTTGTTTAGCTTTAGAAAGTCAAACGAATAGAATACGTGTATTTCTACTAAATTCTCATTTTACTTTTATTTGCCAGCAGCCATCTTTCTGAGGAAGGAAGCGCAGACTATAAATAAGTAACGTGGACTATTCTGCTTATTAATGTGAATCTTCACATAAAATGTAAAATATAAGTTACAGGAGTTTTTCTCTTCCACGAAATTCCTTTAATCCTGTATAAAATACTAAATTTTTCACAGCCACCAGCATAAACATTAATAGTATTATTGCTGTACCGATTCTGTAAGACATATTAGCCCCAAGAAACAGTAAATTGGACAGCTACCAAAATTAAAGTTGTTATACTGTAAAGCTTTACCATTCATTATCATAAGGTCGTCAGTCCTAAGACTGGTTGGACTCGCACCTTCACTTTTTCCTATCATGAGCTAATCTTCGCATTTCCCTAAAGGTAGAACATCCCATATCCTTAACTATCGTAACTGTAAGCAGTAATGTAATCTATATCTGCCTCGACTCCTCTTAACTCCTGTTTCTGCTTCTAATATGTCTCTAACTGATCCATCATGCCTGAGTAAGCATCCTATTGACTTCTATAGTGATCTCTGCTCTCCTATTCTGTCTAATACCTTCTCTATACACTGTATTCTCATCATCCGCCTATAGGACCACATTTCGAACGCTTCTAACGTTTTCTTATCCACCGCGCCCACTGTCCACGTTTCGCACCCGTACAGCGCCGTACTCCAGATATACACCTTCAATAATCTCTTTCGAATTTCTAAATTAACCGTTCGTGAGCATAAGAGTGACTTCTTATCTTCTGTTTTACATCTCTACTGTACTGATCCTTTCATCCTGATGTACGTATCTTCTTCATCACATACGATATTGTATGAGTGCTTGCCGTATTTGTGTGATTAATATGTTTTGTCATATCTTAACTTTTATAAAAGAAATTTCACTTCAAAGCAATCATTCTCCTTTATATTAGGATAATCACCTGCTTTCTATTGGTAATAAGGGTCTCAGCTAAGCGTCTTGGCGCGGCATAAATATTGCCTTTAACATTCGCCGTATAAACGTTATTCAGGTGAAAAGAAGGTAAAAGCTCGCCGGGTTTTTGGCAGTAGACGCAAACCGGCAGCTTTCGAGCGTATGATGAGATGTTTTCCCCTGGGCTAGGCTCGAGATTGGCTCCGAGCCAGTGCCAAGTTTCCAGAAAATTCCAAATATGACATACATATCAATAAAACGCCATCCATTAGCGACATCCTAGAGGCAATATCTAAACTGTCGTCGACCCATGCCTTCAATAAACGATCTTCTTTTTTATTTATAAACAATCAACTATGACCTGATGTCCTATTTTTAAACTACGACTGCAATCAAGGAGAAATACTATACAAAACACACAACAACTGCTTGCTAACAAATGATTTTAAACGATTTTAATAAAATCTAGATGATATCTTTCGCATTACACCTATCCATACTCTTTTAATAAAACCTACATGACAACCTACATTTTGCACTAAATATTAACAAAACTACATACGAAAATAATCAATCCAGTATGGGGCAACCCAAACACACCTCTTTCTTTTATTTCATTTTATTCTACTAGTTACGAAATATTTTATGAATCTAGCTAATTATTTTTGCCAATTTAACTGTCCAATTACACTTTTTGACTATATAAAATGTTTTCTTTTTTGTCTGAGCTTAAACCAAAGTATTACGTGTCATGTTTCGATTAAAAAAAAAACTGCTAAAAACGACCTTTATTGATTGAACACACTTCCGGTTAGGATCATCAATCATTGACAGTTAAACGGTTGCTTACGATCATCGGGATACCGAATGTGTTTCACTGTGTTTGTAGCTCATCAGAGTGAGACGCGATGGTCCGTGAACTAGATAAGTAGGAGTTTGCAACATTATCAATCAACATGCAGTGATATAACGGTGAATATTCTGAAGTTTGACATTGATTAGCAAAGGAAATTGGTCTCGTCTCTCTGAGCATATACTGCAACAACTATTTCAAGACATAAATGTAAGGTAATCAATAAACAGAAGGAACAAATGTGCTACAAGTAGTCAAAGTTAGCAGGTGTTCAAGACCAGTTCAAGTATTCCTTTATGACAATGATTTTAAACACAGGTGCATGTCTTGCTTTGTTGCAGACTTGCAGGGGCTTCAGGCCAAAGCACTATTTTATTGACCATGCTTATACCTGGCAATACCATATAGTATAAAGATATTGTACAGTAGGTTCAATTCCCGTCGAACCATATACATCCTGCCCACGCTTCACAATTTCATCTACGAGTTCTCCGTTAAGCAGAAGTGTCATCGTGAAACCACAGTACAAAAGGATTTTGTATCCAAACACTTGTCAGTATTTTAGACAGATCAAAGTAGTGAACCTACTGTATAGAATCTTTATATTGAGGCAAAATTTTTGCAGTACAAACCTAAGGTATCATTATCGAGTACGAAAGTGCAAAGCGCTTTTTCTTTATTTTACTTTATCCTTTATGTCTTATGGAAAAAATATTTTTGAAATTTAGTTTATTGCATTCATGAATGTACAGAACTCGAGATTTTTTCAAATTGTGTAGAATCCCAGACACCTTGGTTATTTAATTTAACTGAATAATCCAAGAAAATCGAATATCTACCAACATATGGGTAATTTTTGGCGAATTGTTAACTAGCCCCTATATTTACCGTCGGTAGTTATTAAAACTGCGTATTTGGTGAGAGTAAATAACCAGAAGAGAACATTTTGGAACGAGTCAACGTATTCAAGAGCCTTAATCTACGATACAATAAATTATGATAAGCTGAATTATCTTAAAATTCGTAGCATAAGACAATGCTATGCATTTAATGCTATCAAAACCTCTCCTCCAAACTTGTTGAATAAAGATTGGCTCGATTCCAGTGGTAATCCACACATGTAAGGGTGTTGAAAGAAGTGACAGTCTGTTGTCTCAAATTTTGGACTACATATTTTGAAGTCAATTAAAATTTCTACTACCAAATTTTCCTCAATATCCAGAAGGCTTAAAAACTTGACCATCAATTAAAAGGAAAATGTTCTTCTTGAACTATTACACCATCGCTTTGTGTTGTTACCTACACGGTTTAAATGAAGGACTAGAAACGAAAGTTTACTTTCGTTAAATCTATAAACGTTAGCGTGCTGTAGCTTATAATCCCTTGATAACCACGAACCCAGCATTTCGTGTAAAATCGACTCGAATTTTCTCCGGTCATCACGCTATCGAGTCGATGCCATTCAGCTTTACCGTAATTAAACAACCAAAAAAAGGCTGTAATTATTTATAGCCTTGTAAATTTAACCGAATCTTGAATCAACTATTTCATTTATATCCATTTTTCAAAAGTGTAGAATTTCAACTTCCATTTTCCTTTGTATTTATTTGAGATACGTATTTAAAGCAGCTAAAAACGAATTTTAATAAAACAAATATTTATACATATCTTTTTTCTCTGATTTTAAAATATTCTCTGTTTCAAAAGTTGCTACTACCACTGATTAATTTTCTGATGCCACTATGTTACTGCTAAAGATACTTTACACACTTTTATTAATTGATTGTAGTGCAAGACGGAGACTAAGACTGACCTAGTCTTACTATTGGTCTTGGTCTTTCTTATTCGGTCTTGGTCTTCGTCATGAGTGTTAACTGTTGATCTTGCCCGGCCAATCTGATACTTACGTTTGACCTTTTTGCGAATAAAATACTACAACGTACTTGAAAGAAGTAAAAAACAAAGAACACTTACTCGGAGGACATTCTTGTAGATCCCTTTTTTCAAAAAAACGGTAAGGACTCTTTTTTTATTTGTTTAGTGTTAAAACCTAGTAAAGCAAATTGGAAATTTCAAATATCAAAAATGTTTTGTTCCAAGAAGAGAATATATTAAAGCTGCTTCAAATAGTTTAACTCATATAAATCCATTGGAAGTAATAATTTTTCGTTTAGTATTGCGTAATTGATATTGGCCTTGATTGACCAAGACTAAGCCTTAGACAAAAATTTTCAGTCTCTCTCCAGTCCCTCAGAGTCTTTCAGGGTCTCTGAGAGCATCTCTCACAGTCTTTCACAGTTTCTCAGTTTTTTTTTGATCTCTCACAGTCTCTGGATGAGAGACTCGAACGATAAAATTGTTAATTCAGAGATTCGAGTCTCTCACAGAGAGATTGAATTAATAAAACTGAAAAATTGACAGACCCGACGACTGTCTCTGAAATATGTTGAACTTAGGAAATTTTAACCCTGTCTATCGAGACACCACTTATTGAGAGATTCGAGTCTTTCGTTCAGAGATTCGAATCTCTCGTTCAGAGACTGGATACGAAATGAGGATCTCTCTGTGAGCGACTCGAGTCTCTCGTTCAGAGACGCTAAATGAGGATCTCTGTATGAGCGACTCGAGTCTCTCGTTCAGAGACGCTAAACAGTTTCTTTGACAATATTTCGACAGTCTCGAGAGAGACTCGATAAGAGACGGAGACTCGAGTCACGCTTTCAGAGACTCTGAGAGACTGAACATTTTTATCTCAGGAGACTGCAAGACGAAGACTAATTTTGCTCGTAACTAATTGATTATTTTTTCAAAGAATGACTTAAATGAGAGAATGTTTAGTATATCTTTATATAAAAATTATGGAATAGATACTAATACATTAAGTTTAACAAAAAGAAGTGAAGAGTTTCACCTGCAAACTAACAGAATACAGACACGAACATCTAATGCAACGAATGAGTGGTTGAGGGATGATGTGACACAGTGTAAACAGGATAAAAAAAAAACAAAACAGCTAACGTCAATTGACACCTTCCGAGTCTACACCAACAAAAATAATAATATAAACAGCTCTTGTGCCGTGATGCAAAAAACAAAAACACAATGACAACAACATCAAATGAAAGGTGACGACAATAATTAACAACGACACTTAAAAAAAAATGCACGTTACAACAAGTAGTGTGAATGAACAAAAAGAAAACGGCACAATTAAAAACAAAAAAGAAAAGAGAAACAAAGTTTTAAAGAGACACATCGATATTTCGTACCACAAAACCACCATTTGCGCAAGTGGGGGATTTCGACCGGGACCTGCCCGAGTCGCCAGCTAGATGGCGCTGCGGTCAGTCCCTGGAAAAGACAAAAAGGAAATCAGTTTATTCGCTACATTATCATATCAGATCCACTACACCAACGTAACAATTTTCCACTTCTTACAAATTCAAATAAAATTGATGTAAATATTCTCAGTCTGCAACTACCAGATCTGGATCGCGATTTCGAGTTTATGTGGCAGTTGAGCTGAATCACCTACTAAACCGAAATTGACAGCAGTTCGAGCTTTTTAGATTTCATCAGCACGCCATAAGCAGTTTCAATAAATCACCAATCCAAGCAAACGTGTTCCGCAAAATACAGTTGATATAATATCAAGATGAAGACTGCTGACGTGCTGATGGGAACAATGATTTCAAAATTGCGATCCACGTGCGAACAAGAACTTAAACGTTTCTTACGTGCCATTACGTATACATATAAATAATCTATTCTAAATCCTTAGTCTGAACACTAATTTCTTTATTCTTAGGTGAAATATAACCCAAAGTGTAAGTATTTCCAAAACAGTTCGAAAATGCTTGAAACTAATCAATAATAGTAATTACGTCTTTAGACGTGTCGACCAAGTTTAATGTGCATATGTAGGTACATAGTAGGTACCTCTAGAACATGCAACATTTTCCTATTAATTTTAATTACTAGTCTGCTACTCAGCTTTAAGCGAAGTCAATAAAGTTTTGTGACGTCATAAAAATTTCAAATTAGCCTGTCTCACTAGAAATTCATAACTTCAACTCGAAAGATGACATTTAATTGACGTATTACGTTGAAGGAACGCTCGCAGAAATTGCAAAACACATCGTAACTTATTCAAAATACTCCAGGAAATATTCCCCAGTTAATTGCATCAATAATTTTTAATTAAAACAAACAAAAAAATGAATATACTGTACAAGACATGAAAAAATGTACGATTTTGCGTTACAGTAATGTACGCAAAGAAACATGAATATTTGTATCTGAGGAAATTTACAAGTTGTATTTTAGTGGATGAAGATTTAGACAACTTCTAAACAAAAATAATGTATATTGGAGTGTAGATTGAAAAAGCCCGAACAGCTGGTAAGAGAACTAAGTTAGGTACTAAGAAGCATCTGTTTCACTTTCTAGCTCAAAAGTTTTACGTACAAAACGTCTAAAGGTGCGTACACATCTGAACACGAACACGTTCGTGGTAAATTGGGGCGGCACACATGCCTGATTTGTGTCCTGAAGAATTCTGAATAAAATCGGTCGAGGCAACGAACGCGGCAGAATTTTCTTTGAAGTACCGGTTTAGACCGAGAGTTTTCGGCACCTTAGTTACACGTTCACAATATACGTATTTGTTCTGCTTCACCTTGTCTCGAATGAATAGTCATCTGTATAAACACCTTTAATTCTATTTAACACACAGCTTTTTGTTTTGTTTGAAATAGGTAGAGAGTTTCTGAGACAATCATCTGCTTTTCTTTCGATTTATTTATAGACCATGGCGGGATAGAAATTTAATTCCTCAACCCTTTTAAGCCACATCAGCCGATAGTCATCTCCCAATTTAAATAAGTACGGTTTGATAGATTACAACTTTACATTCAGTGACTGAATGTAGTAAGTATACCTAAAAACTTTGCCAGACCTTTGTACGAATTTATGTATGCAATTCCAACTTTATGTGAATAGAATTTAATTTCATAACAGAACAATGTAGTTTTGTGTCTTACACCAAAAGTATACCATTTGGTGGCATAATAACGTTATACTCAGTGATTTTAAACCATTTCATTTTTATGCACTTTATCATCAACATATTAGAGGCAGAAACGGAAGTTAGGAGGGATAGAGGTAGATCTAGATTAGATTACTGTTCGCAAATAGTTAAGGATATGGGTTGCTTTAGCTGTAGAGGTAGATCCTAAAACCCCTCTACCTTAGGCCGTTCTAGGATCTACCTCAGGCCATTCTAGTTGGTCCTAGAACGGCCTGAGGTAAAGGGGTTTTAGTCGGTAGGTTCGAAGACTTCTTCCTCGGGAATCCGACACTACCGATTTCCCCTCTTCCACAAAAACATAAAAAAAAATCTAGCTGTAGAGAAATGCGAAGATTAGCGCAGGATAGGAGAGAGTGGAGGTGCGAGTCCAACCAGTTGTAGGACTGACCTTATGATGATGATCATCATCAACATAGGACCGTCAGTCCTAAGTTTAGCTGGACACTACTCTTTCCTATCCTGAGCAAATCTTCGCATTTGTCTAAAACTAGAACATCCTACATTCTTAACTATTTGCGAACAGTAATCTAATCTGGGTCTACCTCTACTTCTCTTAATATCTGTTGGTGTTTCGAAAATGTCTCTAACTAGCACTTCATGCCTGAGAAGGTGTTCTACCAACCTATATCCCATTTTTCATATATTGACTTGTGCCCTCTATCCTCTTACTCATTTTTAAACCCTCTCATTTTTAACCATCTTTATCGTCATTTCGAACGCTTCTAACCTCTTCTTTTCCGCCGCTCCCACTGTCTATGTTTCGCACCCGTACAATGCCGTGCTTCAAACATACACCTTTAACAACCTTTATCGAATTTCTAAATTAACCATTCGCAGGCAGAGAAGCAACTTCTTTTTGTTAAAGGCAACTCGACCCTGCGCTATCCTCTGTTTTATATCTCTACTACTCCTTCCATCGTAGATACCAAAAATCAGCAACTACTTGTAATTTATCTTTATCTTTATATTCACCTTTTTCTTAGCAATAATTCATTTAACCTTATTTATTTTTATACCATAAACTGTTTTGTCAATTAGACAATTAGAATTTACTAAACAAAATTCTATGTGCTTCCTGTACATATATGTCGACTCAATTACTAATCTGTTGAAAGATATGACTAACATTGTACTATCTGCGAGGGTCAGAAGAAACAGGAGCACACCGACGTCTTCTGATTTCAGAAAGAATAAGCGATGATAATGAAGAAAAAGTAGAAGAGGAGCAAGAAGACGAATAAGGTAGGAAAATAAGATCGAGGGATGAAAAGAACATTTCCAAGCCGACTGAGACTGTAACTGTATTAAGGTGATGAAGCGTAGTCAGGAACAAGTTACCCGAACTTTTGCGCTTTATCAAAAGTTGTTATAAAATTAGTTCGTGATAAACGGACATAAATTCGTCTTGCCTGTCTGTCCGTCGTTCTCGTCGTGCCACTGCCGTTCGTTCGTACGTCGCTGATAAACTTTTTTCAAAGCGAGTGGCAGATAAACCTTGTATTCCCAACTAGGTAAAAAAAAGGAAACGAGCTGGCCGGTTATCCCCCCCGGCTATCGCGCATCCAACGAATAAAAAGTTGCCAACTTGTCGGAACGTAAGACGCGAAAACAATTGCTAAGTAATAGTGTTTCTACATGCAATTGCCACGGGCGTTCCTTTGTTCGAGAACTTTCGTGTTCTAAATGGAACTTTTGGCTACTCTTTCACACAGAATGAAGAAGACGACGGCCACGACGACGACAGTATATTTATGTGTAGGTAACTGCACACGTGGGTGTAGGAATATGTAACAATCCACAAAGACAGGCCACTTTTGTTTATACGATCTAATTGTATCAACAAATACCTTTGAGTAACTAAAGCAGTAAAGATTAAAAATATATCTAATCGTCATCATCATCATAAGGTCGTCAGTCCTAAGCCTGTTTGGACACGCACCTCTCTTCCTTTCTATACCGAGCTAATCTTCGCATTTCCCTAAAACGAGAACAACCCACATTCTTAACTATTTGCGTACAGTAACCTAATCAGGGTATACTTCTATCTCTCCTAACACCGAGCCGCATGACCTAGAGGTCTAGACCATTGCTTAGCATTCGGGAGGACGCCGGTTCGATTCCGGGTCCGTCTGCCTTGGTCCAAGTTTTTCTGTGGTATCCTTGGATCACTTAGGCAAATGCTGGGGCAGTAATATTCCACAAATAATCTTTCATTCTCTTTTGTCTTCATTTTGTCCGTCTCATCTTTCTCACCCGAACCACCACCCACCCATTCCCACGATTCCTGAAAGCAGGCTGAAGAGAGCCTTCCGCCCCACCTTCCGGCGTAGTCCGGAGGGACTGCCCGTCCACCAGCATTACTAGCTGGTGGGAATGAAACACCCAAAAAGTCCCTCCTAACTGACCAACAGTCGGGATACAGTTTTAGTAATGTATCTAATTATATTCGTACTTACGTAGAACTCAGCTAAAGTATCTGTAGCCGCGAGAAAGGTATGCGCAGTGACAAAGTAGAAGGGATGTAACTAAAATTTAAAATTGTTGAGTATTGTGTACAGCCTGCGTAAAATTGGTGTAATATGAAGTGACCAATGTCGGAGGCGGCATGAAAATTTTAATATTAAATTTTATACACTACATAATTTTAGATTCAAACATGATCCCATTTTTTTTTGCACATTGAATAAACTAACTTAACAAAAGGTATTGTTTATGATGCTCTCAAAAAAAGTGACTGGAACCAAAGTATCTAAATTTTGAGCATTCAGCTATCGCGTGTGTTAAATGGAACAACTTCGTGCCTTTTAAACAACAAACTGTTTTGTTCTTGAGTCAATATACATTTTTGATTTATATCTCAATTATTCTAAAATTATACTCACACGAAATTATTCCCATTCTGAAGCCGTTTCGTTTACGACCAAATAAACTTAGTATTCGTGGGTAGCGCTTTGGTTAAAACCACAATTATTATACACTAAATTCAATTGTTCCAAATAATTCGTAATTATACGCGTTGTTATTCAAAACGATTTTACTAATATATGTAAGCAACAATCGGTCAATAAAGAAAACATCAACACTAACAAAAAATAGGACTCGATTCATAATATTAACAATTGTATGCTAACCAACCAAACTATCGAAATTAATTGTCCCTATTTTAGGTTCCCCCAAAATGCAAGACAATCAAATTAAATTCTGTGAAACTGAGCTACACCACTACATACTCAGTTAGAGTCTTTAAATAACTTAAACGGTCTACGAATCAAAATTATGACAACTAATGTACTTATAATCCAATAAACTATCACCCGCGACTTTGCTCGCGTTGATGTCATAAATACATGTCAAGAATCATCGAAAATACAATCAACATAAATAAAAATGAGTCGCTACATGTGTTGCTAAGCGTAAAACTCGAGAAAGGCTAGACCAATTTCGATAATTGTTTTTCTAAATATTCCTTGATGTCCGAGGAAGGTTATTATGAAGAGAAAATTTGGAAAAGTTGCCCAGAAAAACGTAAAAACCTAACCTTTCTTTTTCCATACAAACTACAGAGTAAATTAAAATATTTATCCCAAGTTACCCAACATTTGACGTTAATCAGATTTAAACAAAGGGTATGTTTCGAAATATAGTCCAGCATACTGGTCAGTGCTGATGAGGTCATGAATCGACACCATACTGTTGATTCGTTCCGAAATATACTAGGCAATGCGTTGACGTCAAATTGACACCATATTGAGAATAGTGTTTGTCCTCGTCTACAACAATTTTGCTCCAAAAGTTATTACAGATTCTTATAATAAGCGATTTCTCAAAGTCTGATGCACATACGCCCGTTTGATATATTACTACGTCACACTTGTCTCATCAATGTACACCAGTACAATATGGCGTCGATTCATGACATCATCAGCATTGGCCAGTATGCTGGGTTATATTTCAGAACACACCCAAAGGCGCATTAGGATTATCTTTAGCATGTCTTTAAGTTTCTAATTTTCTAGGTTAAGCATTGTAATATTGGTTAGGATGTCAACGTGTAAAATCTGCAGCTTTTCGATTTCATCATGATCATCATCATAAGGTCGTCAGTCCTAACACTGGTTGGACACGCACCTCCACTCTGTCCTATTTTGAGCTAATGTTCGCATTTCTCTAACACTAGAACAACCCACATCCTTAACTATTTGCGAACAGAAACTAAGTCTAAGCCTACCTCTACTCCTCCTAACTCCCATTTCTGCCTCTAATATATAGCTGACACTAGACCTTCATGCCTGAGAAGGTGTCCTACCAAACTAACTCGCCTATTTCTTATTGACTTCCATAGAGTCGTCTGTACTTCTATTGTTTCTAAAACCTCTTCATTTCTAACCTTCTCTGTCCTAACATTTTCTTTCTTTTCGATGTAGCTCAAAAAAGGTATAATTTTGGCTAACAAAAATATTTTTATAGCAATTTTAAAAATCGTTTTTTTTTCTGATTCAATGACGCCTTCTTTTTTTTCTGCTCTGAACGCCATAAAATTTTAGTAGGAGCAACTGCGGGATTAATAAAAAAAGGGGGACGTGTAGACACACCTAACACTTAAATTGTTTCTCGACGATTTTTCACATTTCCGCCAACATGAACAAAGCTAACAAGAAAAGTAATCTTTTCCACTAGCGCAGTTAGTAGGTACGTCAACGATGCGATGTTGGCGAACGTCGCCTGCGTCGTCCCCGCAGTCAACGCCGCGCCGTCTTTTATACAAAGTGGAAACCGTAATTTTGTAGTAATTAACATTTCCTGGCTGACGTGGTCCGCGAATGCTCATGCAGAGCAAAGGCCCTTCTTACCTCTTATTGCTGTCTCCTCATCGCGCTTTGTGTACAGAACTGAGTGCAATTTGTATGATGTATGATTACTAAAGACCTCCGCATAGCACACACACACACACATACAAAGATAGATATATACGTATAGGTGAGCATACAAGTTGTATAAATACATATATCAACGAGCACACAAGTTTCTGTTAGCTACGTCTCTAACGTAGGTACATGTGGTTCAACAAATGCTGCTGCTGCTGTTATGAAATCAGCCTCCAGCTAGAGCCTTAATGTTGGAAAAACAAGCTCGTTAATTATTTAACGAATAAACATACATTTGGGCACATCTCTATGATGCCAAGCATACAACATATTCAGAAATGATGGCTCAGCACATTCCTAATAGATAAAGCTACAACAAGAAGAGCGATGTAATTTAATTTCGTGAATCTTTCTTGGTTTAATTGGCTTCTTTCTATTATAATTCTAATTAAAGATAAAGGAAACATAAGCAAAGGAATCAGTTGATTCGATCAAGGTAAAATAAGAAGAGCGAAGAAGCGATATTGGTAGGCGACACAGAAGCGGGCGAGTAATTAATTAACAATAGTGGCGTTAATTTAAGATTAATTAGTAAGAGTGTCCCATACGTTCATAACCTTTCTAAAGGGTCCATTTTGACAGATTGATACGACTAAATAAAGAAAACATTTCCAAAGTCCAAAATTATATACCGGATAGATAAGTGTAAACCTTATCTATACACTATATCTGATCGGTATTCCCGAATATTTAAAGGGTAACATCTGGAGGAACTCTAGAGTGTATTCGTGACCTTCGCATCGGCTGATACGTGGGCAAGTCAATTGTACGTAATGATTAGTAATAGTCTGCATTCGTTAGCGTTCGAGTGACAAAGTATTACCACAAAATACAAAAATAAGTTAACTGTGGAAATATCAAGCAAAACCCAATGAATTCACACGCAGAATATGCAGACATAGTGGTCACATATGGAAAGCTCAATAATGGGAATTCATCGGCAGCATCACGCAAAGTTGGGCTTCCGATAAGGTCACTAGCCTCATGGTTATGTATATCACTACGTGGTTCTTCCATCTTCTTTTTCATGCACCTTCTTTCCCCTTAATTTTTCCGGAGTACTTGATCAGACATAGTGTACAGCAAAGAGCATGGCAGAAGTAGAAATTCAGTAGATGGCAAGATGTTTAAAAATTAACATCCATGGACACTATGCAATTATTCGTACTCGAACTCGGTACTGCATTAGACGGTTTACTGCAGGAACTCATTTAAAGGATGAATGTTTCTCTTAAGAAGTGTCTCATTAAAAGCAAAACGCTTCTAGCGAACTACTTTGTTGCAGCGTTCGTTCGTACAGCCCGGGCGGATCTGGATAGCGAAGACGGCGAGGCAACGGCACCAAACACGAAGAGGACGGCGACGAAATCGTTAAACTAATTAATATGTTTTGAAGTTCTTAGCCCCAACGGCACTCGAAGATTGAGTCCTTATTCAAAACAGGGCACTAAAATTGATAGACACGACCGCCCTCATTACTTCGAGACCCCGAACTAAGATCAATTGCGCTCCAAGAACTGTTGACGAACGAACTAAAGTATCTTTAATAACGACGAAATAACACCAGATTATTAAATTAATGCGCTCGTATTTTAAACTTCGCTAATTATTATTCTAAAGTTTCTTCTTTGAAATGTAAATAAGCAGGGAGTTCTCATAATCTATTTTGCAACAGTTTAATTAGTTAAATCAAATATTTATTAAAATCAGGACAACTTATGCTAAAAGAAAATGGTTCGAGTCATGGCCTCGCATATGATAAGCGAGATGATGTGCTTCTGAATAAGACAAAGAATTATAAGAATCAGGTAAGAGACCATTCATATACTTAATAACTGTTAAGTGTATCAGGGAAATTCCAAAGAAGAACAACAAAGGGAGTAAATTTAGGTATGAGTGAATTCAATCGACAATTCCCCAAACGGTCAGGTTGGAAGGAGTCAGGTCAATTCCATAGTGGATATCCATAATTCGCAATGCCCGAGGCTGGATGTCTCTATCGCAGCAGCACACCCATAGTGGGAGGGGCTCGTTATGGTAATTGTGAGTAATGTCGCCAATGTCCCCATAAATCAGGAGTAATTATGGTTGGAAACAAACAGGGCCCGAAATACGTATCGATGTTTGTTGCTCTCTAGTACTACGTCGCATGTTAATCCTAGCAGTCGCGTTTGACATTAACAACACACAACATCATTCGACGTTGATGTCGATTATCCTCCGTAGATGGACGGACATCATTTTTTTGGTCGATGCTTGTAATTGACTGAAATACGACGATCTCACGCCGTAAAACAAGTTTAGCTCGAAATTATGTATATTGTAACAATTTTCGTAGAAGCAAGAATATAATAATATGCCTAACATACCGTAACATTGTTTTCACATTAAATACACTGAACCAATCCAAAAAGTAATAATAAGTTTGTATACCGCTTCATCATCATCATAAGGTCGTCAGTTCTAAGACTGGTTAGGCACGTACCTCCTTTCTTTCCGATCCTGAGATAATCGTACCATTTCCCTAAAACTAGAATAACCCACATCCTTAACAATTTACGAACAGTAATCTAATCTAGATCTACCTCTACCCCTCCTAACTCCCGTTTCTGCCTCTAATATGTCTCTAATCAGACCTTCATGCCTAAGAAGGTGTCCTACCAATCTATCTCGTCTATTTCTTATTGACTTCCATAGAGTTGTCTGTTCTCATAGTCTTTCTAATATCCCTTTATTTTTAACCTTCCCTACCGACGGTATCCTCATCATTCGCCTATAACACCACATTTCGAACGCTTCTAACCTTTTCTTTTTCGCAGCGCCTACCATCGATGTTTCGCACTTACAGCGCTGCACTCCACACACACCTTTAACACTCTTTCAAATTTCTAAATTAACCGTTCGCGAGAATTGAAGTGACTTTTTTTATTGAAGGCGACTCGACCCTGCGCTATCAAAACCTTTTTCTAAATCTACAAATCCTATGTACGCCTCTTTTTATTGCTTTATCTATTGTTACCCGTAAAACCTTCCGCGGTCTGCTATTTCTTCTAAATCCAAATTGATCTTCCCCTAATAGTTCTTCCGCCCTTTTTTCCATCCTCCTCTGTACAATTCTAGTTAACATTTCTGACGCATGGGAAGTTATGCTTATTGTTCTAAATGTCTCGCACCATCCGCGCCTCTCTTTTTAGATATGGTTACTACCACCTTCCGTTTGTAATCCTCTAGGACTTTCCCCGTCTGGTAAATGTGACTAACTATCTTAAACATAAGATCTTTAACTTCTTGTCCTGCATGCTTTAGAATATCCCTCTGCATTCCATCTATTTCTGGCGCCTTATTATTATTTAAGTTTTTTAATACTATACGGAACTCTTCTCTCATTATGAAATAATCTAGCTCACCTATCTCCACACTATCTTCCTTCTCTAATATATCTCGTAACTTTCCATCTATCTGCCTTTTCCTCATTTTCTATCAAAATGACCCCTGCCTCTTTTCTTATATTATTACTACTGTGCCTTACATCACTAAAATTCCTTTTAATTATAAATCTCATCGTTCATACATTTTATCTTATTGGCCCGCTTGTGTTGAAACAAATGAAAACCAATGCGAGGTAATTTACTAGCAAGGCCATTAATCTGTTTTATCGAATTTCTTCGTAATTTTGCAGAAGTGCATCTAATTCTTCGTTAAGCAAAATGGTAACAGTTGAGGTTTCGCCGGTTGGCTGCATGGCTAAATTGATCAAATGAGCTGACTTAAGTTAGATCGACAGGCTTGGCGTTTTCTTGCCGCTTCAATTAAATTTGAATAAAACGTCCAACTTTCTTCAGTTCGTCAGTTCGCCCACTGTGTAAGAGTAGACCAAAACCCGACCTCGCGTTAGCAGCGGTTTCGACTCGTTGAAATCCGCTTCGTCCGCACTAAGTGGAAATTCTAGCGGTAGGAAGCACTAGCAAAAAGTGCAGACGGTGCATCAGATTCCTGGCAAGAGAGACGGAACTATAGAGAAAGAGAGCGCAGCCCTATCGTCTGCCTAACTTCCCGGAAAATTACTAATTCCAATTAAAATAATTCCTTCTAATTCCGTTTTTCGGCTCTGCTCGCATTCTCCCTGCGCCCCACTTTGCATTCCATTATCGGGTCATGTCCGATGTACCTACGACTTTTAACGTTTCGTTGGCATATTGGTTTAATCCGCCTCAACACGGGGGTCTATAAAAAATCACATTCTTTTACCGTTTACTTTATATTTAAAGGGTCAAAATACGCTCAAAGTTAAAGGGCTGGAACCACCAGCAGGTGAGATAATATATTGGAACATCCACGTAAAATAGTCAGTCAGTACAGGAAAATTGGCTTTCACGACCGTTGGTTAATGTGATGTTGGTTTTTAGATCCTTTGGTCGACGGCCACGTTTACAATTTTTCTTTTTCCAGACCTTTTGCCAATATGAACGGTTTGTATTTTCAAAAAGTCTGTTCTGACGATTGATTGAACGTAGACCTACTGCGGAAGTGCTTTAGAGAATCACAGAATTACTTGTGCTTGGATTCCGACTCTAAAACCCAACGAACCGACAAATAAACAACCAAACTTCCAAAAGATGGACAACAAGCTCTAAAACCAATAGCACGATCAGCACTAACTCAAGATAGCATGATTGGCTGCTTAGTGTATAAGTCGCATCTACAGTCAACCACTTCCACGTCCTTAGGTAAATTAACGAAGAACACTGTAATCATTAGATATCTGCCTACCAAGTTTTCTTCAAGAAATTATAAAAATAACACAGCATATTTTATAAACGACAGCCTTCCCTTCAGATTTAATCAGGATTGGATAGATACCTAGATATGCATAAACAACGGTTGTGCCAATAATAGAATAATTAACGGATTTATCCGAGACCTCATGGTAATCAATTTTTATACAGGCCCTTTATTAACTCTTTGTCATCTCAATTTGAGAAATTCTATCCACTTTTACGCCGTCAAATCAGGGAAACAATAATTTTACTTACACAGCTTCCATTCTTTTCGAACGAAATGTTGAAAATTTCAAATGAAAACAATATGGAAGCAAATTTTATTTTTTCATTACCTATTTCTAATTAACTTAATACAAGATCATCTACTCAAGTCCGTATGCATTAACGACACTTACCTGAAACAAGAGAAAATACAAAATTAATATGATAAAATATTCGCATTATTTTCTAACAGAAATAACCAAATTTAAAAACGATCCTGTTACTTTGAGGTGTAATTTACACCAAATGAAAGCTCCTACAGTTGGTACGTTCAAAATCAGCATAGTCTGCAATAAAACTGTTGCATTTACATTCTTCTTTCAACCTACTAACTAGACTAGAGCGGTTGCTAGCAGAATGCCTACTTCTACTCACAACAGACGTTGTAGGGAATATCGTAAACATAGAAAAGAGATGCCAGGTAAGAATTGCAGCGGATGCTAATAAAGATAAAAGAATAACATTACACCAATTAATGTGTAACAGAAAGAGATGCAGACAAGCAGAATTTGATCAAGTTGCTAGCATCGGACTTTAAAGAACGTTCAACATTCTCAAGAATTTAGGAAAGAATAGACGCTTGTTTTAAGATATAATTCGGACCAGACATTTATAAAGTCGACCCTGATCTTTTGCGTTCCTAAACAATCTCTAAGGACCGCAGCTCTTACTGTTATTCAGTTATCTCTTTTCACTTTATCTGTACTACTCATGAAACATTTCTTAGATTAAGAAGGTCGTGTTCAAAAAGCAGGAGATGATTACAGTCCCAAGTAGAAACAAGACACAAAGATGCGTCCATTCTCACAGATAATTTATTGCAAACTTTGCTAATTCTGATTGTCCTAACTATATTAGATGAATCGTTTGTAAGTTTCTCAACCAAGCGGCATGGCCTAGAGGTTTAGACCATTGCTTAGCATTCGGAAGGACGCCGGTTCTATTCCAAGTCCGTTTGCCTTGGTGCAAGTTTTTCTGTGGTTTCTTTGGATTACTTAGGCAAATACTGGGACAATCATATTCCACAAATCTTTCATTCTCTTCTGTCTTTATTTCGTCCGTCCCATCTTTCTCACCCGAACCACCACCCACCCATTCCCACGACTCCTGAAAGGAAGCTGAAGAGGACCTTCCGCCCTACCTTCCAGCGTAGTCCGGAGGGACTGTCCGGCCACCAGCGTGGGAATGAAACACCCAAAAGTTTTTTTTTAAGTTTCTCAC
This sequence comes from Agrilus planipennis, assembly GCF_000699045.2. Lineage (NCBI taxonomy): Eukaryota > Metazoa > Arthropoda > Insecta > Coleoptera > Buprestidae > Agrilus > Agrilus planipennis. Next base: position 60,804 of record NW_020439068.1, on the reverse strand, counting down.
TGAATAATTTGTCTTTGATACTTAATCTTTCGCCCAAATATGGCTTAATCCAAATAAATTTTCGGGATTACAACCATGTTTATGGTGGTCAATTCAAATCTTGTATATTTCAATAAAAAAGTGATAACACCTCGCAATAACGATGCTACATAATAAATTAATGAAAGGATTGTTTCTTTTTTATTGTCAATAGGATCGGGATCGTTGAAAATAAGTTAGTAAAACAATGCAGATGGGTACCCTTTGTCGTCATTAAATTAAATTCGGTAACCGGTGATCCGTAAAATTCACAAACTAGTTTTAAAAATTTTCGAAGCAACCACGCGTACGGGCATCGCCAGAAACATAATTACCAATACACACCGCGCTAAAAGCGGTGAACAAATAATATAAATGGCCCATTTGTTTTTCTCCGGTAAGCAGAAAATTGGTATCGAAATATTTGTGCACGGTTCACATGATCGATAATGAAACAAAATTGATTGGTCTGCGCAAAATATACGGCAGCCCCAATTTATCCCCCCAGTTTAATTGCTATATCTCTATACGCAGCAACTGGTCACTCGACAGTCCAAACCAAATTTGTTTAGGTTTTAGTATTAAGCGCATTTTTAATTACAATTGAAATAATTAAGGTAGGTGAAGCGTCAGAGAAAAGTTTGTAATTTTCTTTTGACATTTAACGAACTTCTCGACTCCCAAACAGTCAATCGCCCAGAAATATAAGAATAAGTAATTAAAAATTACCATTGTTTCTGCTCTAAATTTATTAAATTGTAAGACTACAATAAATAATTGTTTATTAAACCATTGAACGCTGCTGAAAGCCAAAATTACTTTCTATTAAAAAATAAGACGTTTTTCAATGAATTACAGATGCAAGAAGCTAATAAATACTAAGTACGAATCGGAAGTAATAAGGAAGAATTTAAAGGAAATCAATCAACTTGGTCAAGTTTTTCTTGGGGATCAAAGTACCTAAGAAAACTTCAAATACATTAACAATAACTAAGATAAACAAACGCCCTTCCTTGAGAGGTTTAGTGAAATTTGCTTTTCTCGGTGATAATGTATCCCTATGTTTCCTTTTCAAATGATAACTACCCAATTCGCAGTGGATTTTACTAAAATTTGATCTTGAGGGTAGGAGATTAATAACAATTTATTCGTCATTTTACTAAAATTTGATTTTGAGCGTAGGAGGTTAACAGCAATTTATTCATCATCAGATCGTCACTGCTAAGACTGGACACGCACCTCCACTCTTTCCTATCCTGAGCTAAACTTCCCATTTCCCTAAAACTAGAACATCCCACATCCTTAACTATTTGCAAATAGTAATCTAATCTAGGCCTACTTTTACTCCTCTTAACATCTGTTTCTGCCTCTAATATGCCTCTGACTAGACCTTCAAGCCTGAAAAGATATTGACTTCCATAGAGTTCTCTGTTCTCCTATTGTTTCACGTGCATAGAAGTGACTTCTTTTTAGAAAATACTACAAATGGCGCAGTAAACGCGACCTGTAGTACGATGCTACATTTTAGGATTACGTATGCTCCAACAAGGTCCACTTGTATGGATAACTACTTGCTGAAAACGAATCCCGGCGTAGCCAACCTCAACGTGATAGGCACGTTAGCTTAATCGAATAAAATAATTCGAAGTGGTCTGTATTCTGTCGAAACTGCCAGATGCGGATCGCGATTTCGATCTTTTCGGATCTCATCAGCGCGTCGCAGGCAGCTCCGACAGAACACAGACTAACTTTTACCTGCTGTCTTAACAGTACGTTTTAGAAAATACCACAAATGGCGCAGTAAACGCCATCTGTAGCACAATGCTACATTGTAGGATTACGTAGCGCTACGTTGTAGTATTTTCTACGCACTGCTAAGACAGCAGGTAAAAGTTGGTCTGTGTTCTGTCGGAGCTGCCTGCGACGCGCTGATGAGATCCAAAAAGAACGCAATCGCGATCCGCGTCTGGCAGTTTCGACAGAATACAGACCACTTCGAATTATTTTATTTGACTTCTTTTTATTGAAGCCGGCTTAACCCTACTCTATCCTCTGCTTTATATCCCTACTACTCCTTGCGTCCTGACTTATCTGACTTCCTAGATACCTAAAATCAGTCATTTCTTCTAATCTTTTGTTTTCTATCTTTATATCCGCTCTTTTCCCTACTTTTTATTCACTTGCATACCAGTATTTTTGTTTTACTTTTATTTATTTTCATACAACACTATTTTGCCTCTCTGTATCTATCCCTACAGTTGTACTAAACAATTTATTATTATTTCATAAATCATTCTAGTCAAAAATATGTGTAAGGAATCAAGTAACCACATTTATGTTTTGGTCGGCTAGGTAATTTTTCTTTCTAAGGGTGGCACCAGCGTCTCCTCATCTATTTTAGAATTATGATGACCTTAATATTTATAGAAAGATTATGTTTGCACTATTGATCCAAAATTTGAAATCTAGATTCTAATTTTACTCAGCAATGTACAATATTTTCCTTAATGTGGATGCCATCACTTCACCTAGGCATTATCTTCCAACGTTTCGACAAGAACATACGAAACGCATGTTCCCCTTTAATTAGACTCCAACAACTATCGTTCAGACGGTAGACAAAATGAAAACCGCGCAATTCCACCGGGTAATTATATAAAATTTACCCCATTAATTTTAGGTGGGAGATTAGGACGCAGTCGTCACATCCAGCTGCTTAATAGTCCAATTAAGTATACGGCACAGTCTTGGCAGAAGTTTACGGCAACGCTGCAGCAGCAACAGCGTCGCGACGCCGCCCGAACGAGAGTAGAAACGTTTGCTCCGTACAGCCAGAAATTTTACTTTAATGTGCACCACTTGAAAATGAATAGTATTTGCTCTGCAGGACTTATGCCGTTGGTGATGGCTGTAACGTATCCTTCACTTCCCTCAAAATATAAAAACCAGGGCAAGATATTAACGTATAAAAAAATAATACTTTACGCATGATGCCTGATGTTGGTCATATTCCGATATACTATAGCAGTATATTCAAACTGTAAAAAGACAAAATGCTGGTGGGCGGGCAGTCCCTTCGGACTACGCCGGAAGGTAGGGAGGAAGGCCCTCTTCAGCCTCCTTTCAGGAATCATGGGAATGGGTGGGTAGTGAAAGATGAGACAAACGAAACAAAGACAGAAGAGAAGCAAAGATTATCTGTTGAGTATTACTGCTCGAGCATTTGCTTAAGTGATCCAAGGAAACCACAGAAAAATTTGGACCAAGACAGACGGACCCGGAATCGAACCGGCGTCCTCCCAAGGGCTAAGCAATGGTATAAACCTTTAAGCCATGCCGCTCGGTCAGAGTTCCGCCTCTTGAAGATAATCTTATGGCTGGTTTAGGTCGTTCCGGTTTGAAATTCAAACTAACTCGATTTCTGGTTAAACTAGTGTGACCTACGCAGAATTAGTCTTGAAATCAAGTTTGGCCTACAACGTATTGAAGACAAACGAGTTTAGAGAAACTAATGTGGCCTAGGCAAAACTAGTTCACCTTGAAATCGGGTTCGGGTTTGGCCGTTAGCACTTACAGTCAGAAATGCATGCATGTATAAGATTTAGAAAATGACAACGACCGAAATTTATTAATTTCCTAAAACTGTTCCAAATGTTTTCTATTTACCTTTAGATACTAATACCTTTAGTGATTAACTCTCTCTAACGAAATGGACATTCCCAATTACAAAACAACGACAAGGAATTGTAGGCACATATAAAAAGTGGAAAATGTGTTCGTTTGTTAGATATTTTGTTTTGATATGACAGTGCCTTTTCGTACAAATGGTCGTTTTTATAGGACGGTGTAATAATACGAATAGATCCGCTATAAACATGTAGTTTACGTTCTCAGGTGAAATAAATGGGACAGTTATCGATCCATCATGGTCCATATGCCATTACTATTATATGTGTGCCACGTATTACTGCAGCTGGCATTGAGATCATTTCATCATCGAATTCCGCTTGAAACGGATAACGACATAAATTTCACGCATTTCTAGAATTGCTCCTTCAATATCATACGTCATAAGTAAATTCAATTTCCAAGTCGTTTGAAATTAAACAATGCGTATTCATACATACCAATGCACCAGAAGCATAAAAATATGTACACATGCATCTAGTAAAAATACCGTACGTAATTAAATTAATTTTCTTCGAAAACTTCACCTGATAGGTAATTTGATGATGGTATGAGATTTTATGAGCGAAACGTTGGGTGTTGGTTTTAATAAATAAAATAATATTATTAAATATCAAGTACCTAGTACTTCAATAAAATAAATTTCTTAGTGTTAAGTTGACTTTTATAAGGAATGATTCGTTTTGGAGTAATTTATTTAATTTTAAAAATGGAAGTTGATACATCAGACTGTAAAGTTTTAGGAAAATTAATTGCTCACACTCTGCATAATGAACCGTCGGAGTTTTTCGGGGAGACAGCCTCATATTTCAGACACTCCCCTCCATCGCCTTCGAGTTTCCGCCCGTAGAGACGGGATTATTCGTTTCGGGGAAAACAAGAAAGATGATTAGAGACAAATGTAATTGATTAACCCAAGTTTACCGTGGGCAAACTTACAGATAGAAGAGATATAAAGATGATTAATCACAAAAATACCTAGCAACTAGAAACTTGGCGCAATTCGCAATGTTTCATACCTTAATGGGACTAACAGGAAACGATTGTCTGAAGTGTCTCTAAAATATGATAATTATGAAATCTATTACCTAATTAATGTTTCGATTTCACGTTAATTTTCAGTGAATACAACTACCGATCCGTAGCTAGAGTCCGTTCGCTTAAAGAAAGGTATAGATGCCTTAATGGGCGCAACTGTTATTTACAACGCCAGAGGCTTTTAAGGCCCCTTGCAGACGGACGTGTTGTCCGCTGACCGCCTATTTCACCGTGCGGCAGAAATTATTTTAAGTAAATTCAAAAAGAATCTAGCACATTTAGCGGTGCCAGTTATTCTGCCGACCGGTCGCAGGTCAAAATAGCATTTCGACGCCGAAGATACGGTCGCCGAACGGCAAATTGGTCAGTACTTTTGTTTCAGTGCATGCAACACTATGTAGGTATATCATCACACGAAGGGTGATTTTGACGTCGCCGTCATACATGGTCCTATTCTTAAATTGCGCCAGTGTAATGGTATGTTGTATACTTCTGACACCAAACAGTTTTTTATACGTGTATGTTGACACGAATAAATTCAAATCAAGATGAAGGAAGAGCGAAACAATCAACTGTAATTCTTTATTAACTAATTCTAAATTATACCACAAGATTAAACGGACAGAGATTCTGGCGATAGCAAAAATGACTGGCTGACTGACATTAATTTTACTAAGTTACTAACTTACTTCTATAACTGATAAGACGGAGGTTTTATACCGGTTTTAGTTTACCATTCTCTAGACGTCATGATCAAAAGTCTCTAAATTTCACTAATTATCAAAAGTTAAATATTACAAGAAATATCGAAGTTACACATTATTTCTTAAATGAATATAAACAAGAAGAATAAATGTTGTTGTCTCTAACGGAAATCGATGTTTGCTTATGTTTACTTAATTTTAGCTTAATATTTAATATTCCCAAGATAATGATTATTAAAGTTGCTATACAGGGTGAACACAAATTGAGTTGGTATCTAACA
>NW_020439068.1:0-49085 GCF_000699045.2 Agrilus planipennis | reverse complement strand
CAATACTACGCAGACTTATTGCAACGTTTGAGCCACGAGGTGAAAATTAAACGACCTCATCTGGCGAAGAAAAAAATCTTGTTTCATCACGATAACGCACCAGCGCACACGTCAATCGTTGCGACGGCTAAAATCAACGATCTAAAGTTTGAATTGATGCCGCACCCTTCTTACTCTCCAGACCTAGCCCCATTCTAGATCTAGATCTAATCTAGATTAGAACGTATTTCAATGCTTTTCATAAGCAGCTAGTCCAATTGTAGGGTCCAAACATCCCCTAGACAAAATTTAAATGTCGCTGTGAGTATAACCTTAAGCGCGATAATTAGATGGCTTTATAACATAGCGAAATTTTAATTGTAGGTACCAGAGAGATGTTTTGACCCTATAATTGGATTGGCTGCTTAAAAAAGTATTGAAACTGATTGCAATTGTGGTTAATCAGTGGTTCAAAATGAGTTCGATCGATGACTCATTGTGACGTAGTAAGAATACCCAAATGCATTGAAAATCGATGTCAACAATTTGGTTGTTAGATGTACCGTGGAAATACAACCTCTAACGATCTGGATGGTACAGTTATGATTTTAAGTTATTAACACTATTATCTTCCTTGTTAATTAAAAGTTCATAACTTGTAAGTAGGTCACACAAATTGGACAAAAAAGGGAGCCTTCCCATTCTTCTCCAACATAATACATAGGCCTGAGCTTTTGGGTCTGCAACAAGTAAATTCTCTACTGCGATGCATTTTCAGAAAGACAAAAGAATGAGCTGGAGAGACTCTTCAATAATTATCCACGTCGAACGCTTCAGACCACAATTAAAACAAGAAAAAAAAGAGGAAGAAAAAGAACATTAAAAGCTCCAATTAGATCGGTTGAACACATTCCGAGCGAATGAGCTCGAACTTTTCCGTCGAAAGTATGCAGTGGACAGACCACCATTAGTGAGAGTTTCATTAATGCACGTCGCAACTAAAGCTTGCATAACAGCGATCCATTAATATGTAAATAAAAGGAATAATCGGCAGCGAACAGTTTTAATTTATTTCATTGCCTCTTGTATGTACACGACAAACTTTGCGCAGTTCGCTATCATTTCGTTCCAACGGAATGCGATAAACAGTCGACCTTGGAAGTTCTGAAGTGACGATTAAATAAGGAAAGTCACGATAACAAACCACTATTTGACTTTGAACCAAGGTTACAGAATTATTTCCAAAAAAACAAGCAAATCAATTAAGGACACATTTAAAAAAGTAAGTACAAGGTCTTCTTCAAACTCCTTACAGGGGTTTTGAAAATGGGTAAATGGTGGTTGGAGAGCAAATAAAAGAGAAATGAGAGATTATTTGTAAAATACTATTACTGCCCCAGCATTTATCTAAGTGATTCAAGGAAACCATAGAAGAACCTGGACCAGGGCAGAGCCAAACCGATCTTCTCAGGAATGCTGAGCAAAGGCCTAAGCCACTCGGTTCTGCATATATCTAATTCTTCTACTAATATATGGGCTCTGCAAGAGGTACAGGTAGTTTTAAATGCCCTGGGCCGCTAAATATACGAGGGTGGACCTTATAACATTGATATTATGAACTTCAAAACATTAACTTAACCGTTAACCATATAAACGGAGACAGTCAGACTGCTAATGTTTTTAGTGCGAAATGGAAATCAATCAGCAGGCGGAGCTTTGCCAAGGTTATGACCTACGCCATTCTAAATTACCTCTACACAGGTTCTCTGTTATTATTCTATATACTGTGAGTCATGTGGAAAAAATAGCTCCGCATTCTGTCTGAAGCTTAATCTACATGAGTTGTATGCTTACTTTGCAATATTATTTCTATACCAATTTGATTCACTTAATTTCTCTAAAATTACAGTTTCTAGCAGTCAAAATTTGTAGAAATTCTGTCAGTGATTTCCATTTTTAGGACTTTTTGTTATAATAAACGTTAAAGTAGGTACAGGTCGGATAGGATGGTTGTGTGTATCGGTTTTACTTAGTGACTGAAGTTTAATTTCGNTTATTTATATTTGAAGACATATTAAAGGCTTTAACGCTTGTTTTCGACTCGCACTACTATTCATGATTGAACAAAACTTTTGGCAGGTACTGTATGAAAAAGTATGTTTAATGAACAAGACTCCAGAGTATAATGAGCTTTTTCTCCCTGCCCACAATTTTGCCAGCGCGCATCCAAGACATTGGAAGAGGCACATCGCTAGAGAAAGTAAATGAAGTATAACTAGATGAAGTTGCCGGTTAGACCGTGCGTACGCAAGGGGCCTTATGGTTTGATTCGAAACATCTGTTGGTAAACGACCGATCATAATCCGGAGACTCGCTCACGACCGATATTCGTTTGTGCGTATATCCCACGCTGTACCTTTCCCTAAGTGAACGGATATAGCATTTGGAGCAACGTTTTTCATTGGGATATGTTCGTGAGGCAATTTCTGTTTTCCATTTCTCACCTGACAGGCAGACAGCGACAAGGGACTGACTGAAGATGTTCGTTATTTATCTAAAAGCTATCGACCAGCCACCCCGTTTACTTTATCATTTATTAACGACCCGTCCAGTTTCTGTTGATATTTTCAGCCCTCCTGACAGATAGTTCCTTGATGCGTTACACGCTCTCACTTAACACATCGCTGATGACGCTGTCATGCAAACACATATACAAACATAGATGACAGAAAAACTACATTTCGATTCAATGTTTTAATGATACAATCGATCTTCAACCCCACGCAAAAATAAAACAAATAATCACTCACGACAGATTAAAATAAAATTGCGTACAACAAGACTATATTACACGTGTATAGAAGTTGAATTTATTTAATTATGAAAAGTAATTATGTTACAAAAATTACTCTACTCACTAATGCATCTGTCTTAACTAACCATACAATTACCGTTGAAGAAGTCTCCTGTCTGAGGACGAAACAATTGGAGATTGTACCTACATAAAAATAGCTTTTGTCTTAACTAGTTTAGAGTGGTGCTCTTTAAATTAAAAATCAAATTGTTATCTATATCTGGTAGTTTCGACAAATTGCTCACCAAGAACTTAATGTCCTTATCACGTATACTAGCTCCATAAAGATTCAGTTTGTGAGGAGATGACAATTTACTGCCACCCACCCTACAGTCCTGACCTAGCTCCCAGCTATTATTACCAGTTACTAAACTTGAAAAACAGTCTTCGTGTGAAGAAATTTTCAAATAATGAAGAAGTGAAGCATTCAGTTTCGGCGTATTTTTCAGACAAAGAAAATTTTATTTTTTTGGATGTTAACGTATGTTAATTTAAAGATCGGAAAAATGTATAAGGGTAACAAGTGAATATATTGAAAAGGAAAAATAAATTCCGACTTTTATTTCCACTTCTGACCCTCCCATTCCGCGAACTTAGAAATGGCTTTTCGTAGTTGGTAAGTTAAAAGAAAAAAGTAAATGCGACTTTGAACGTTCCAACTATATTATGTTTAAGTTTTTGAATCAAATTAATTCACAAAATGATGTTGACGTTTGGAAATAGTAGCAAAGATACTGAAGCCGCGAACATAAATTCAAAGAAAGAACGTTTTCAATTTTGAACTTGATTCAATAAAAGGAGTTTTTCGAGCGTGGGGTGCTCGGAGCCGTCTTGATGTCCATCAGTTAAATCAATCATTAATCTCATTTTTGGTCATTGAAAGCTGAGAAGGTCTTCTTTTAACGAACTGACTAATTGCCTTTTGCTTGTTACGCGTTCCGGAAGCAAACAAGTGCAGTTACTAATTAGTTTTTTCCCGGCGCTCGTCGCAGTTTTCTCTTACATTCCGTCGACAAAGTCGCTGTCGTTGTCATGGTGGAAACGGTGTCAGTAGCGGCTCGTTAAATTTTCCGTTCCTCTAAAAAACGAAATATATTTATTTGGACAACAAACGATTATCCTTGACTTCTTTTGCTTCCTTTCAAAAATGTAACAATTTTATAAGCCATTCAAGAATTACTAAAATTTTCAAGCAGTCCTTTGTAATTGATGTTTTGGAGAAAACTGTTAGTTTGCATTTATTTCATATCTTCCCTTTTATGTTTAAAGTTAAATCTAAACCAAGATGGAGACAAAAACTTTGTGACTTATCGGAAACAACAATCCATCTTTTGCGTTTAAGTACAAGGCACCTTCAAGGAGGCATTGACTTTTTTGGCAAATATGAAAAATTGTAAAATCGAAATAGAAATAAAGTAGGGTTGCTCCTGGGAATTGAACTTGGGTCGCCCGTGTGACATGTCCGGTTTTTGTGTCGTAGAATGTTGATTCTATGGGAATAGAGAAGATTAGGTCGGTCTAATAAATGTTGTCTTGTTGTCCGGGTAAAACTTGAATGAAAAATATTTCTGGAATTGGTTTTTCCGAGTTGTACCGCCGCTGGTTTGATAATAGTAGAATAAGGAAGGAAACAAGCGAAGTAGCGGCAGAGCCCCGGGCATGGAATGGGAAAGAGACCCCGTTTCCGCGCGCTCTATGTTTACACGAGATGATAACGAGAGAGGAAAGAGAGAAATGAAAAGGTCAATTTGCCGAGGCCCCGAGGTCGCATCTTAAGTTTAAAATGTAATAAGCCTCCGTTACAGTCTCTGCCGCGGATGCTCATACGGCGACGCCGCACCCTCAAAAGAAACCACTCATCCCTTATATCTCCTCCTAGACTAAAAATGGAAGGCTTTCACAAGATTATATTGTTGATTGCGATTTGGATAAAACGCAATCGTCCACATCCATAACGAAACATTTCATTTGTAAGCAAAGCGAACTCGAATGGAAAGGTAAGCAGATTTACCTATTTTAATCTCCTACTCGTATATTCGAAGGGATTTGTAGGGTAGCTTTAATGGTTCTAAGATGAGATTTAAAGGAAACGAATACATTACTTATCTAAATATTTAAGCACAGACCTATGCATTCAGGCACAGTTGTAACCTTTACATCTATACATATATATACAGAAATTCTTTTAGACTTCTGTGGAATATTCTCGTAACAGGATTGAATCATCATCATAAGGTCGTCAATCCTAAGACTGGTTGGACACACTCCTCCACTCTTTCCTATCCTGAGCTAATTTTCGTATTTCCGTGAAACTAGAACAACCCACATCCTTAACTATTTATGAACAATAATCTAATCTAGGTCTACCTCTACTCCTTTTAACTCCTGTTTCTGCCTGTAATATGTCTCTGACTAGACCATCATGCTTGAGAAGAAAGAACCTGTCTCGCCTATTTTTTATCGATTTCCATAGAGTCCTCTGTTCTCCTATTCTTTCTAATATCTCTTCATTTCTAACCTTCCTATCCACGGTACCCTCATCATTCGCCAATAACATCATATTTGGAACGCTTCTAACCTTTTTTTTGGCCGCGTCCTGTCCAGGTTTCGCACCTGTACAGCGTCGTGCTCCAAGCATACACCTTTAACAATCTTTTTCGAATTTCTAAATTAATCTTTCGCGAGCATAAAAGTGACTTCTTTTTATTAAAGGAGGGTTGACCCTGCGCTATCCTCTGCTTTATATCCCTACTACCCCTTCCGTCCTCATTTATCTAACTTCCTAGGTACCTAAAATCAGCCACTTCTTCTAATCTTTCGTCTCCTATCTGTATATTCGCACTTTCCCTACTTTTTCTTCCCTCGCATACCAGTATTTTTGTATTACTTTTCTTTATTTTCATACAATGCTGTTTTGTCACCAAGCTTCCATTTCATTTAAAGCTATCTCTCACTCCTCCTGACTATAGCCCCAAGAAGAAGTAAAAAAACAAGGAGACCATACTGCTCTAACATGTCTAATGATTATCTTCGTAGAGTCATCAGTTGGAGAAGCACTAATTTCTTTCCTTAGACAATATTCGCATTTTACATCTTTACTTCTGTTTCTGCTTCTAGGCTCAGAATGCGTCATACCAAATAACTTCTCCGTTTCCTTATTGACTTCCCTTATGCTCCTGTTCTTTCCAATATCTCCACATTTCTAGCCTTTTCTATATCCAATGTATTTTCATCATTCTTCTTACAACACCTCTTATCAAACGGTTATGATATTTAGCAAACGTCACGTACTGCTGGACCAACGTCACGTGGCCCCTCAAATTGTTATGCCTACAGATGTGCATTGGACGATCCCTACTCTGTGTTAAGGTAAATCACCTAACTTCAGCTCTTCTTCGAAATAATAACCCGGCACACACCAACTGGCCCGACTGTAATTTTCATGATTAGTGTAAAGATAAACAGAATAAAGTTGGAATACTAAATGCGTTTCCAAAGGCAAACTCCTCGTTCATTTCGATATTTCTTCCGAGTGATAGCGACATCGTTTTCTAGCCGAATGCGGTTCTTGTTTATCATCTGCGCCGCAAGTGAAAAAGTTAGGGACCAACTATCGCTGGTTCAGCTGTAGATACATGTATATAAACTTTTCGAACAGCAACAGTAAAAAAATTTCTTGATGAAGTGATGGACCTTGGACAATGATCAAAGAAGACAAATAAAGTGGAGTTTTTGCAAACGAAAAAGCTGGCGCCATAAACATTCAAAACTGATCATTAGCCCTTTTAAACTAACGGATAAATTTCGCTTCGAGTTGGTTGTTAAAGCCGCGAATGGCAATTCCCGCGACCGTTTTTCCAACGGCAGTGAATTTTTAACGTCTCCAAAGCGGTCTATGAGCGCAGTGCTCGTTAAAGTTCTACGAATTAAATTTTTTAGTAGGCCACGTTTATGTTTCGGAATTTACAACCACATAAAGACAATTGAGGCGCGGCAAACATAAAAGATATACGCGCGACTTTTGTTTTCGCATTTCCCGCTCCGTCCGCTTACATTCAAATACGTGATTAATCAACCCCCGCACAGAATCATGTTTAGCTGTGATTTCAATTTTTATTACCAACGGAATACATTCAAAAATGCTATTAAAATAGAAGATTCGCATATTCCTTTTAGAGCAAGATCCCAAAGCCGCCAGACACTACTTATACGAGGGTGGATTGATAAGTTTCCGGCCTAACCAAGAGATGACGCCACTAGGCCTACCTTGAGGTGACATTCTATAGTACCATCCTTGGATAGCTTGTAGCTATAGTTTCAGCCCGATCTCCTTGCTAGTGTAGGTTTGACAGCACGCTGAACAAGACGCCTCTGTGGTTTTCGTAAAAATGGAAAAGCAGGAAAATCGTGCTGTCATCAAATACTTTTATTTGAAGGGGTTAACGCCGAAGGAAATTAAAAAAGAGATGGACTCAACACTGGGGACATCCTCCCCGTCATATTCAACCGTTAAGCAGTGGGTTTCCGAGTTTAAAAAGGGTCGTGTGAGCACCTCTGATGGGCCTCGCTCAGGACGCCCCGTTGAGGTCACAACTCCAGATATGATCGAAAAAATTCATCAAATAGTGCTGGGAGACCGCAGATTGAAAGTGCGTGAGATAGCTGAGACCTGTAAGATGTCATATGAACGTGTGCAACATATTTTGCACCAACATTTGCATATGGAAAAGCTCTGTGCAAGATGGGTGCCGCGTTTGCTAACAGTCGACCAAAAATTGATTCGAAAAAACATTTCTACCGCAAATTTGTCATTGTATAAGCGTAATCCAAGCGAATTTTTGCGTCGATTCGTAACCGTTGACGAAACGTGGGTCCACCACTACACTCCTGAAACCAAAGAACAGTCTAAACAGTGGATTGGACCAGGGGAACCAACTCCAAAGAAGGCAAAAACAATTTTTTCGGCGAACAAGGTTATGGCTACTGTTTTTTGGGATGCAAGAGGTATTATATACATTGATTACCTTGCAAAGGGTAATACTATCACTGGTCAATACTACGCAGACTTATTGCAACGTTTGAGCCACGAGGTGAAAATTAAACGACCTCATCTGGCGAAGAAAAAAATCTTGTTTCATCACGATAACGCACCAGCGCACACGTCAATCGTTGCGACGGCTAAAATCAACGATCTAAAGTTTGAATTGATGCCGCACCCTTCTTACTCTCCAGACCTAGCCCCATTCTAGATCTAGATCTAATCTAGATTAGAACGTATTTCAATGCTTTTCATAAGCAGCTAGTCCAATTGTAGGGTCCAAACATCCCCTAGACAAAATTTAAATGTCGCTGTGAGTATAACCTTAAGCGCGATAATTAGATGGCTTTATAACATAGCGAAATTTTAATTGTAGGTACCAGAGAGATGTTTTGACCCTATAATTGGATTGGCTGCTTAAAAAAGTATTGAAACTGATTGCAATTGTGGTTAATCAGTGGTTCAAAATGAGTTCGATCGATGACTCATTGTGACGTAGTAAGAATACCCAAATGCATTGAAAATCGATGTCAACAATTTGGTTGTTAGATGTACCGTGGAAATACAACCTCTAACGATCTGGATGGTACAGTTATGATTTTAAGTTATTAACACTATTATCTTCCTTGTTAATTAAAAGTTCATAACTTGTAAGTAGGTCACACAAATTGGACAAAAAAGGGAGCCTTCCCATTCTTCTCCAACATAATACATAGGCCTGAGCTTTTGGGTCTGCAACAAGTAAATTCTCTACTGCGATGCATTTTCAGAAAGACAAAAGAATGAGCTGGAGAGACTCTTCAATAATTATCCACGTCGAACGCTTCAGACCACAATTAAAACAAGAAAAAAAAGAGGAAGAAAAAGAACATTAAAAGCTCCAATTAGATCGGTTGAACACATTCCGAGCGAATGAGCTCGAACTTTTCCGTCGAAAGTATGCAGTGGACAGACCACCATTAGTGAGAGTTTCATTAATGCACGTCGCAACTAAAGCTTGCATAACAGCGATCCATTAATATGTAAATAAAAGGAATAATCGGCAGCGAACAGTTTTAATTTATTTCATTGCCTCTTGTATGTACACGACAAACTTTGCGCAGTTCGCTATCATTTCGTTCCAACGGAATGCGATAAACAGTCGACCTTGGAAGTTCTGAAGTGACGATTAAATAAGGAAAGTCACGATAACAAACCACTATTTGACTTTGAACCAAGGTTACAGAATTATTTCCAAAAAAACAAGCAAATCAATTAAGGACACATTTAAAAAAGTAAGTACAAGGTCTTCTTCAAACTCCTTACAGGGGTTTTGAAAATGGGTAAATGGTGGTTGGAGAGCAAATAAAAGAGAAATGAGAGATTATTTGTAAAATACTATTACTGCCCCAGCATTTATCTAAGTGATTCAAGGAAACCATAGAAGAACCTGGACCAGGGCAGAGCCAAACCGATCTTCTCAGGAATGCTGAGCAAAGGCCTAAGCCACTCGGTTCTGCATATATCTAATTCTTCTACTAATATATGGGCTCTGCAAGAGGTACAGGTAGTTTTAAATGCCCTGGGCCGCTAAATATACGAGGGTGGACCTTATAACATTGATATTATGAACTTCAAAACATTAACTTAACCGTTAACCATATAAACGGAGACAGTCAGACTGCTAATGTTTTTAGTGCGAAATGGAAATCAATCAGCAGGCGGAGCTTTGCCAAGGTTATGACCTACGCCATT
The DNA here is from genome assembly GCF_000699045.2 of Agrilus planipennis. Classification (NCBI taxonomy): domain Eukaryota; kingdom Metazoa; phylum Arthropoda; class Insecta; order Coleoptera; family Buprestidae; genus Agrilus; species Agrilus planipennis. Next base: position 39,480 of record NW_020439068.1, on the reverse strand, counting down.
CTAAATTACCTCTACACAGGTTCTCTGTTATTATTCTATATACTGTGAGTCATGTGGAAAAAATAGCTCCGCATTCTGTCTGAAGCTTAATCTACATGAGTTGTATGCTTACTTTGCAATATTATTTCTATACCAATTTGATTCACTTAATTTCTCTAAAATTACAGTTTCTAGCAGTCAAAATTTGTAGAAATTCTGTCAGTGATTTCCATTTTTAGGACTTTTTGTTATAATAAACGTTAAAGTAGGTACAGGTCGGATAGGATGGTTGTGTGTATCGGTTTTACTTAGTGACTGAAGTTTAATTTCGATGTAAATAAAGGAGACGAGCGTTGGTTTAAATATTATCATTGCACGTTATAAACGAGAAGATCCTGTTCAACAGTCCTCGGTTCATTTGGAGGACGACGCGACGTGGATCTTTTGTTGTTCTGCGCGAGCGTAGATTAAATGTTGGAGAATTCAAATAGGAACTATAACTGACTTTTGAGTTTCAGCAAATCCACGTTAACGACCCTTCAGAGAACTTGAGCTGCATAAAAAACTCGGCTCGATTTGGCGCTATGCAAATTTGACGCTTTAAGTACGGCGTAATATAAGCAACAATGCATGGTTGAAATCTCGTGTTTCGGGAAACATTGTAAATGGAACGGCTTCGCTGTTCTGTCTGTTGCCGTTTTTGGGTGAAAGATAAAGCAATTAAAACTGCTTTAAATTTAATCGTAATTGTTCTTCATGACGGTCTGGAAAATCTTTATTGCAACAACGGAATGTAAATGATACTTGGACACGTCACACTGTTTGTTACATCTCCACATTGTTGCATTTTCGTTTACCAACATGTTTCAAAATACATTTCCATTGAATTAATCTATCACGACTGGTTGCTAATGATTGATCATAATTCTGCACGGTGGCTACAAAATCCCGCCATCCATAAGCCCGACAACCTAAAACCTCAAGCCAAAATCAAATTATAATCAAATTTTTCCTTCCAAATATTGAAAGGGAGAAGGCCCAGGGGGTAAAGATAAAAAATTCGACTAATAAAAAGAAGCAAACCACACCTAAGTCAACCATAGCCTAGCCTATCGATATCTAGGTAATTGAAGTTTTAGAATGTCGGAATTTTGGATTGTCAAGTTTGTGACCATCGGAATCAGATATTACGGTTGCAGGCTCTGAGATGGACCTTGCTGTAAGACCTCGAGTAGAAGTTTTCGGAAAACGTTAAATGAGTTTAACTTAAGACAGTTTTAAAAGACCAGTATTTTTTACCAGTTTTTAAAATTACATAGGTTTATATTCTATCAAGATTTAAATTATCGAGTTAATAGTTATTCCTGGAATTAAAATTAAGTGTTAATCCATCTGGCAGCTAAGACAACCATAATACACCGTGCTAAGGAGTGACATCGACCACATAAAAGTAATTGTTTTCTATCCCATGGGAACAATATTTTTTTTCAGGATAAAAGGTATCCTATGTCCTTTTCTGTACCCCTGACAATGTGTCCACAAAATTTTATGATGATCGATTGAGTAGTGAAGGCGTGAAATCGATCACATAAAACTAATTCTTTTCTATTCGTCGGGAACAATATTTTTTCTGGATAAAAGGTACCCTAAGTCTCTTTCTGTACCCCTGACGATGTATCTACAAAATTTCATAATAATCGCTTGAGTACCTAGTTAAGGCGTGAAAAGCCGACAAACAAAAAACTCATATTGGTATTTATAATGTTAGTTAGGATTTATTATTGTTGCGCTTCCTACACCTCCCTTTACTTAAGGGTTAGTTCAAATTTTAGAAACTAATGAGCTACATGAACGGTTATACCCCATTCTTCAATTTGTGCTAATAATATAACCATGTAATTCAATAATAAACAAACGTCACTCACATACCGATTGTACTTCGTGTAACATGCAACATGAAAATAACACCTTTATGCTGTCATAAAATGTACAGTGTTAACATTCTCAGCAAGCTGGAAACAATTATTTAGTGGTGTGGTTTAAGAGTTGTTCGAGCTTTTTTTTTAACGTTAACGTGACACAAATGACGTGTGGTTGAGTTGAATTACGCCACTTTCAAAAGAAAATAACAGAGCTGAACGGCAAATAACAGCCCTTTAAATACGTATCATTGACTAATAAATACCCAAAGTACAACAATGAGGAATAATCCCCTCTATTTAAAATTTAAAGTGCAGTTCCCAGAGAATACTACAGTTGTACAAAACAAACAAACTAAAATTAATTTATAGAGTTTTGGTTGTTATCTCAAAAGATAATTCTAACAGAATATTCATTGCAGAAGCTATAAACATTTAGAAGACTGAAAATTTATGATAATTTATCGTCATCACAGCAGGATGGTCGGAAACTCCTTTTTATACTGAGCCAAAATGGATGTGACGAATAACCTTTCACAGTATAATTTTTCCCAATCATCATCATAAAATTTTCAGCCCGATAACTCCTTGGATACACTTCTTTCTCTTCTCAGCATCCCATATCCCTAACTACTTACGAACAGTAATCTAATCGTCATAATCCTCTGTTCCTTTTTAAACCTATTTCTGCTTCTAACATGTCTCACAAGATATCCTCTCTCCTTTATCTTAACAAGTTCTACAACGCCCTACTCATTCTAATACTTTCTAGTTATTTCTAGCCTCTTTCACCCATCATGTTTTTATCAGCTGCTATGATAACTACGAAACATGTTATTAATTAGTAAACGATAATCTTGACAGTTTAATCAGCTTTAGATAAAGCTAATGCTTTTAATAATTCGTGAACTTCGATTGTTTGATGATATACAGCGGCGGTTTTGTCTAGCTTTGGATTCTCAAATGCTGAAAGCTTGCTGCTTTTATGAGTAGAAATTAATAAATAAATAAATGATGAGCAGTTGTGTTCGAATGTTAGACCTTCTCGTAGTTTGAACGATCGATTATAAAATTCTATTTATTATTTGATGCCCGGGCTCTTCATCGTGAAATGGAACTGCACACTTTAGATTAGATGTTTCATCTATTTTCAAAGGATTGTTACTAGTAGTAACAATTTTTAGTTCATATATTAAGGATGTGGGTTGTTCTAAATGCGAATATTAAATCAACAAAGGAAAGTATGGAAGTGCGTGTCCAACCAGTCTTAGGACTGACGACCTTCTGATGATTATGATATTACAAGACACTTTCGACTTGACCCAAAATAAACTCAATTTTACATACTCTGAATTTTCGTCGACATCTTATATTCATTATTCTACCTCTAGTGTTCAAACTACCGTAATGACATCAAACAGTTGAGAATGTTTCTGGAACTGTATCCGTTGTAATGGAAAACGGACAATTTTGTCCGGTTGTCAAATTGGACAAGTACATTAACAATCTGCCCGTAAAACCTGAAGTAAAAATTTTGTTGCAATTTGTCCGTCGAATTTCCACTTCTATTATGTGTCGCGGCATACATTTCGTTTTCACAGGTTTACTGCAAATTATGATTTGGTTTTTACACAGACCGCAAATAGAGGTAATAATGCCCAGCCACGTGGACAGCAGAGGTAAAAAGATAACAGTCGAGCACAGCACACGCCGTCGGGACTCTAGCGGATTCCTCGCTCTCCGCGCGGCTGCACACTATATTCATCTAATACAGCCGTTGCCCTCCCACCGCCGCTGCCGCCTCTGGCCACGCGATATACCATCTACCCCCTTCAAAGAAGTTTCACTTCAAAAAGAACTTTTAAAATCCTGCTTTTAGTTATATAGACAAATCTGGACAAACAATCTTTACTGTTGTATAACATTAAGTAGGTATATGACGCAATTTCGGTGCAGAAATTTCTTCCATTTTAAGATAAATTAATATTTCTTCTGGCCGGACATGAGTTGAGTTTTTCATTTCCTAGACATTATTTGAAATAGAGAGCCATTTCTGACCGTTCTTTTCTCGGTGCGACAAATGAAAAATCGAGTTCCCTGAGTGGAATCGCCTCTAATAGACAGTTAGACACGTTTGATTTATAACGCGTAGTGTGACAACGATTTCGAGGTAGTAAGTATAATATTTTTGCGGATTTGACCTGTCAGGCTCGATTATTTCCGACAATGAGGAAAAGGCTGTTCAGCGGACGTCTGACGATCAGTTGACTTAATAAAATGTCCACTCGAAAGCTATTATAATTCTTCAAGATAGGGATTCCTGTCATCGCAAAATGGACTTCGAATGAAATAAAGTGATAGACTACTAAAATAGTCCCTTTTTTATTTTCGCTTAAAGCCGAAATACTATACTAAACAGCAAACAAACTATAAACAACTTTGCAGAGAAATAAGGACCTCATACACAGACTACTGAATAGATGGATAAAATAATAGGTGAAAAATTGGCAAAGAGATTAATTAACAATGATATAAAACAGACTGACTCGCTGTTGAAATGGCAACTAATGAGTTATGATAGAGTACTAAGTAGGAAAAGTTTTACAAATACTAAGGTTTAGTTAGATTCAAAAGCAAAAAAAGTTGCCAAGTTCAAATATAAAAATATGGTGCAAATTTCGAAATAGATTAACTAACTTCAGACATACAAAAAAGATACTTTGACAAATTCATAAATAGGGATTAGCCAAGTTCAAATGCAAAATGTGACCAAGTTCACACACGAAAGTATTTAATTCAGAGACAATGGTTAAGCAAGATCAAATACATAAAGGTTGATTAGACTAAAAGCAGAAATATCTTACAAATTCAGAGACAAACATTGGCTATAATCGGATACCAAAAGGTGGCTAAGTTCAAGTACAACATTATTTGACAAATTCAGATATAATAAAATTGAGCCAAGTTCAAATAAAAAATAGCCAATTATCCAATTTACGATATCTAGTTAGGGTTATCAAGAGCATATGTATTTTACGTCCTTTTGATTCAATACTGATTTCCAAGTTCAATACCAATTGGGAAACTATTCAGTATTTTCACTCTTAAAGGTTGAAGTTGATCCACATTTATAAACTAAAAAATGCGTTAAATACCAGTTTTATTTATTTTTGACTAGCAAGAACTTGGTTTTGTGATATCAAGGACTTGCATAACAGATAACTACCTACAACATAGGACAGACGATTTAAATTGGCCGTTAAATTCCAAATTTTTTATTATTCGATCGATGGATAAATGTAACATGGCATAATGGCTACTGAACACGTTTTGTGCGTGGATTTTGCACGTGTTACATTGGCGTGTATGATGTTCTCTGACCAGTAACAAGTGTACTAATCTCTCTATACGTTGCCCGGCGTATATACGTACATCGGGAAGCCGGTGATTTATTCGATACCAACCTTTTTCACTCTACCTTCGAAAACCTTTGATATATACATATGTATCCGTTACACATGAAAACTGCGCGATTAAGCAACAGCAGGGAAAATTGAAATACAACCGTATAAATTACAACGAAAAAAAGGACACATCAGACACATATAACCGTTCAATGTATTGACGGTAAAATATCGTATATTTGTAAACATTCGTAGGTAAGGTACATATAAAGGTTTAAGCTTAATGCATGACATAGCACTTCATCGATAGGAATTTATCCTAAATATGTTACCCTCACAGAAAGCGCTACACACCGTAGTCACTACGTCAATATTGCTATAATAACAATAATATAACATAATATTTAGAATAAATGATTTTGTTCCAACATTTCTATCAATGTCTATACTATAAGAATGATACAGGGAAAAGGAAGGGTAGAGGGTAATTATAGATGAATATAGACTTTCACGGCTGACGTCTTTAGTATTACAAGTATTTTTTGGGCTTATTAGCTGTAGTCTTTGTGATGTCACCCCTGACGTTTCGCAATAACGACAGGCATTTTCAAAGGTTGATTGCAGCGTGTACTAGGTCGAAAGTCGAAACTGTTGGTAAGTTCGACTTAGATTAGAAGATTAAAAATTATATAATAAATAATCAAATATCAAAAACACAAAAGATAATAAATAAATTAAGACTTAACTATTCCCTAATATTAGTAACTGATACCCAAAGTTACTACAACTGATTTAAACAAGCAAATGGTAATTGGCCCTTCAATTAGATGGAACAAAAAATCGGTTGTCTGTAAAGTCGGTTTACTGACGATAGTTGAACGTGACAACGTCATAAGAAAATACTGATGGAATGGTTTCATTTTTCAAAAGAAAATTTTAATTTTATTTGTTTGATAGATATTTTGTATGGATATAGAGAAGGAGGTAAATGGAAATGTATTATTGTATAGCAGCTGTCCACGCGGACGCATCGCTCACTCAAGTAGGAGAGAGACAGATGTCGAACGCTGCCGAACGCGGAGGCCGATTGTGCCTCTTTGTCGCTCGTTCCGCGCTCTCGCTTGCACTTCAAGCCTTAAATGGAACGCCTCAGAGCGAGGTAACGCCGCATGAGTCATGTTTTTTCGTTCGTGCAACCGGCTCCATCGAATTATAACACGTTGTCACTTTAAAAACGATATTAGATTCTACTGACAATTTAAATAACTCAGATAAAACCCCTCGATATGTTACAACAGCAGACACTTCTGTGAGCAGATAACACGAATTTTTTAATAACAGAAATGTCAAGTGAATTTTAATTGGGAACAGCAGTGTTAAACCTATTAAAATTTTCTCACTAGGCCTAACGTTTTCAGTCAGTTATACAATTGTAGTAAATTGTGTGACGATGCGATACGAGGCACCATTGAAGTGTCAACTTCACGCCTACACAATACAGTTATCTGTCTTTTTACTTGATTCAAATAGGCGAAGTATTATGCAGCTAAAATATGCAAAAAATACATTTCACCAACTAAAGTTGAATTTTATGAGATTAAAAACAGCAAACGGACCAGGAAACTACAATCACCAATACTAAATAAAATCGTTTGTAATAGAGATAATTTACAATGACATGAACTTTATCCTTGGGTTATGCAGTGGCAAAACTCCACCCGTTCTTGATTTCTGCATTTACCATCACTCCGTAGCTTATTTTGATCTCCATTTCCCGCTGTATACCGAGGAAAATGGTTAGAATCATTACATCAACGAAATATGGTTCACATTATTCTAAACCAGGAATGGCGAACCTTTACGTATCGATGTGCCATTTTAATAAAGGAAAGTTTAATCAGGTCATAAACGTGCCATCAAATAATTTTGTCTCTGTGATTATTGCGAAAATGATAATAATAAATAATATCAACTCAAAATTCTTTATTTTTTGCAAACAATTGGAACATTTTACAACGTTTAAATTATGCGTGTAATTTAAATTAAAGTAAAATTAGTGTGACTTCTGTTTTTGCAGATTAGATGACAAATAACTAATGTTAGGGTTGTAAGATTTTACTTTTAGCAGAATGCATGAGTCATCTGCCAAACGGTTTCTGAAAATTCCTTGATTAAAGAAATAAATTCTTTAATAACTTAGTCTTCTTCTTTCTCGTGCATTTCTAAATTGTTGTTATATTTTCTCAAATTTGGAAAATACTTGTAGTTTCTTGTGATGATGTCGTTCATGAAAACTGGCAGTTTAGCCTCAAAAGCCCGAATGACATCTATCATGAGGATAATTGTTTTATTCAAGCCTTGAAGCTTCACGTTTAAATTATTTGACGTGACGTGCCCAAAATATTGTGTTGCGTGTCACTAATGGCACGCGTGCCATTGGTTCGCCATCCCTGTTCTAGACCATCCATATCCACACATTCATTAATATCATAATATAATGATAAGGTGTAGTAAAAAATTAATGTAACGGTTGGCTCTAGGCATTTTACATGCAAAAGAAATCGCTTCGGTTCAACTCTTAGTATGAAAACCAAACATTTATAAATTAGTCAAGAATTTTGATACTTTCTTTGGTCGACGTACAAACTTTTTCTTGTTAACTTTTCGACTAAGTAAATTAAAGAATTCCCTAGCCTTAATTAAGAAACTTTTTCTTTGTATTTCGTTTCAGCGCCGCACCCGACAGTTCTTCAAGTTATCCGACTTCCTAGCGGCCGTTTTCGGCAGAAACGCTTAATTGTTTTCCAAATGAATCCTTTTTCTAGGCCGCAACCGAAAGGGAAACTTTTCCACGGGTTAAGAATTCCTTTAAAGCAAGCTATAAATTTCGTTTAGAAGACGTTTATTTAGGTAAGAGTAGGTATTTCGCGCTGCCAATTGACAGACCGGCTGCAAAAACAGAAAGTAATTCTTTTCCGAAAGAAAATTGAAACTGTTCTTCCATTTCCAATTTAAAGGCATTGATTAAAAAAAGAAACGATTGATTTTCATTTGCTCGTGTTTATTACTCCTATGCTTAATTTATTTGAGAAAGAAATTGGTGAAGCAATGAAAGCAATTTTAACATTGAACTTTGGCGAAAGAGGAAGTACAAGTACTACACAAAAATGTAGTAAATAACCGACCGAATGATTGTTCTAAAGTATGTCGTTCGTTCTCCATCACTCTAACCTAGAACTTCCCCACAATGACTCCATATCTATTGGTACTACTTTACACAACAACCTTCCACTCTAAACTTCTTGTGCTACATTTTCATTACCGATCGTAGTGGTGAACTAACTTAATTATTACCTAAATTATCTTTACTTTATTTATAGAGGTGTCAAACTCCATGTATCTTCTTATTGACATCGTATCTAACATGATGGTCGGATGGAAACATTTCTGATTGGAAGACTTAAATTGTAATAGTTTGGGGATAAAAACAGTGTCAGATATAACAACATCTAAACAAAAGCAGACGGGACAGGAATTTGTTACGTGGACGAACGTTATTAAAAAGGTTTTTCGAACAATCTAAGGGAAAGGCGGCAAACAGCAATATGGCTCTTAAACCAACTTAAGAGATCATATTTCAACTTTCAGAAAGAGAAAATTGGTTGACGCACTTCAAAACTCCCTGTTTGCAGTAGTAATTTTACCAGGAAAAGGTATCATAAATAAATCTGGGAAACGAAATTGTTAGGAAAATAAGCTGGGTGCGAGCAAAGCCGTATGATTTAGAGCTGTTAGAACAAGATGGCGCTGATCTTGCAGAAATACGACCTTGCCAGTTGACACAATAGGATGAGATAATTTACTTCGTGCGTGTTTATTGGGTGCAGAGGGATGAGAAGCCGCATAAACTATAGTCAGCTGAATGTTCTGTTCCCTACATACATACATATCTTCTGCTTGATTTAACAAAAGGGTTTTAGTGATTGATGACAGGCACAGATTGGCGATTTAGATAGTTTAGCTGCCTAGTAGCTGCCTATTCATTCAAAATCGATTTTCAAAACTATTTGCGACAAAAAGAACATTAGTACGAAAGTTAACTAAGCAAACAAAAGTAACCATTGTTCCACTTTCTGCAATAAAATAAAATTTAAACTTTCCAGTTTTATTTACATATCAGTGCAATGCCATTTGTATTGGACAAACCGGCAGATCATTTAAAATTAGATCTAAAGAACATAAAAAACCATTATTGTAATATAAATCCAGTAAATGCTTTTAAAGCTTGACACAGTTAAAAAAGAAATGTACTCAACACGACCAAATAATCCATAAAAAGAAAAAAAAATGTGTGTAATTTCTATGGCAGGTTGCCTAACCCATAAATTTCACACTTTGTAAATATAATTGTCTACAATGTAGATATATACCTGCAGATACATACAATAGTAAGTATGTTTGCGAGGGAATTCAGGATGACACTACGGAATCCGTCTATTCGCAAGTGAGACAATATGAGATTGTCGTCAGTTGCAGAGTGGCATTCAGAAGCGGACATCCGATAGTATAAACCCCTCTCTGAATAAGGGTTGTGTTTATTGTTCCGAGCATGCGATAAATAGTGAAACCGTCGCTAGCAGCGTCACATGGCTGTGACACATGCGCTTCATTTGTTTCAACAATGACTGACATTTTATTAATGGCGGCCCATTTGTTACCGCGGGACATTTTATTAGCTCATTTTGCTCGGATGTCGTTCACCATTCCTATACGGACCGACGATGGCAAGTTATTCTGTTTTCGGATACCTAAACACATGTACCTACATGTATGTCTACAATACAATCACGCATGGGCGTACATACATGTGCGTACACTTTTGTAGCCATTTTGAAAAAGTAAAAGAATTGACAGAATGTACGTATACACATATTACTTTATGTGTACATAATTTGCAATTATTTTTTTTACCAAAAATGTTGTGTAAACAAATAGTGAAATAAAGAAAGATCCTTATGGATATAAGTTTTGTTACATATGTATAGCTACCAATGGTTGTAGGTACAGGTTCATAGATATATGTATCTTGGACGAGCCTTTATGAGACTAAGCACAAGCATTTTTCTTTACCGCCCTTTGACCCATTTCGTTTTTGATTTCTGTTTTATATTGTTCCAAGAGGAATTTGACAACGATTGTAATACTAAATGATCCAATAAATCCTTCACGAACAATTGCCTGGCCGGCAAATGATTGTCTTCAATTATAGAGAGAGCAGTACCGTTCATAACATCAGAAATACAATACTGGGATATGTTCCATTTTATCGCAGTATAAAGAGAAAGAACATTAGGTACAACATATGCCAATAAGCCAAACGATACGAATATGTGATATTCTTATATTTGTAGCATATGCAGTTTTAAAAAATGTAATAACTGTGGAATACGTTTTGTTCCAATGTGTTTTTAAATTTAATATGAAAAGCACCTATTTATCATGTTCCGGACGCGGATCTACTACGATAAAAGTATGACGGTCAACATTGAATATAAGCATGTTCTGTTTCTGCAAGTGCGGAAGTTCTGCTTTCATATTCATTTCTGCATCTGCTCCTTCATTTTTATATCGATTGTTTATCGGAGCTTTCTAGCAATGGCGAGATTATGACTGGTTATATCTTTTTTATAATATTTACACTTCCACTTCCGCAAAAGTTTGTTTGGAATGCTGCATTCGAAAAAAAGAACTATTACACAATTCGTTCGTTCCTTCACATTGGCAAAATTCTGTCTTTTTTAATCAATATCCTACCAAATAACCAATACTTTTATTACTACTATTTAGAATATTTTCGTAATTGTCTCTAATTACTGTAGGTTAAATAAGTTATTGTGCGTCAGCCGCTATTTCGATTAAATTTATAAATTTATTACCGTGAAAGTACTTTTTGTCAGCTTAATTGCCGTTACATTAAGAGACAACCTGCATTTTGCCTTTAATTTTCCAAACAAAGTTATTAGTAAATTATTAGCCGAACATGGGCTCTTCCTCGCGCTACTTGGAAGTAGATGCATAAATGTAGGCTTGTGTGTAACTTCATAAGTTCCCAGTTCGATCTACTCCTTCAACTTACCTCGTACCTACTTGCTGGAAACTTTAAACAAAGTTCACTTGGCCATAAATATTGGAGCGTACGGAGTCTGCAGGCGTCTCATAACTAATAGCAAGAACACGTATAGTTGCATTTAAGCTGCATTTATACACCTGCAGGTGCAACTTACATTTATTCATGAGTAAACAAACATACACACATTGAACCATTATTATCATAAGGTCTTCATCCCGAAGTCTGATTACAGTTAGGTCCTTGAATACTTCCATATTTTCTAGTAATTTGGGTTTTTGTTTCTATTTTATTACGGAGTAAAAATTGTTGGGTAAAGTTGCATGCTCTTCAGTGATCGACCACTTTGCCTAATATACATCTGCATGTACCTTGAGTAATATTATTTGCCATTCAATTTAAATAAATTAGTATTCTATACTGCTACCATTTATATTGCAATTGCATTATATCGTTAACATTATTTATACCACTACTGATAATCGGTACGTCAATCACCTATTTATATTTCTATGGAAGGTTCTCGAGTTTTTTCAGAAGACAATTTTGAAAACTTCTCGGAATTCTTTTGTATGGCACGGGAAGAGCGTGTCATGCTCGTGATGATTTACGACGACACTATCGCTTTCGGCAGGTTGCGATGTATCGATCCTAGCCCGCGGGGTGTCTCCTTAAAAATACAAATCCTTATTATCCTATAACATCAATGACACAAAATCATCAAAGTTTGGAGATAGTTAGTTGATACCTTCTTTTTGATGTGATAGGGGTTTACCTATAGATTCAGCGACAGAATAGGATCTATATACAATATACATATATACATGTGTGTGTGTGTGAGAGAGAGAGAGAGAAGTACAGGTACATATAATGTTTATTTGTACAAACGTTACGAATTCGCAAGATGTGACGTTCGCGCCTTTATGGCGTGACGTTTAACAAAGTGGCGCGCGAACGTGAAAACGTATGTCACCTCCAACAACAACAAAAAAACATTGTTGGGGAGAAAAGGGCGCATGGTACGACATCAGCAGGGAGGCATGTATGAACCCGAATGGCACCCGGGATGCATTTTTAACGAAACGAAATGAATTAGTGTGCAATGATGAAAGCATTCTACTAGTAGCAACATCGTTTTGCGTAAATGCACAAAGGAATTCCCATTCGATGACATCGCACCAAAGGAAATAATGTGAAAATAAACGCTGGTGGTACACGCAACAAAATTAGAGGCTGCTTCATTCGCGTGTAGGCAGATTAACGCGTCTACCGCTGGAATTATCAGCCATTAAATATTCGCAAATATTTTTCTGTGTTCAGCAGACTAATTAAGGGAGTCGACTGAAAACGGATAACGTTTGAATGAAAATAATTACAGGGTAAAACAAATCGTTAATTTACGAATGCTTCACCACAATGCTCTACATTTTGAGGTGGTGTTAAATCTTTTTTTTTGTATATAGGTACCGAAAGTTGAATAAATTTCATTGAAATCTGTTAGCCAAATTACATATATGTATAGGAATAGTTTGTTTAAATGGTTGTATGTGTTTATGCAAAACTCTCCCTCTGGATCCTGGACAGGTACTTTGTGGAAGTTTTATGGTTGGGTTGAACAATTTCACAAACTCGTTTAAATATTAAATCGACCTTTGGCGACTACAAAGGAATATAGGTACATATCCGTACCTAAAAATATGCATTAACTATACCAGAATATCATAATTTCTGCTATATGGGATTTTGTGGTCATATAGCTGTAAAATTGTTAATTGGTTGAGAACATAAAATAGATTAGATCTTCAGAGATACCTATGCCATTCGTAGATTTATTGGGGAAGTGGGTACCTACCTATCCTATCACTAGTTCTCTATCCTATTAAACTCAAATTCAGTTTTCATTGACCCTTTCGGCTTGTCATGAAGACTCTTATTAGCAGTAAACATGACAAAATTGATCCCATTCGTCCTGTTTTCACCAAAATTCTCCCAATTTTACTAACTCTACCTTATTATACTTCATTTACTTTCTCTAGCGAAGTGTCCCTTCCGATGTCTTGGATGCGCGCTGGCAAAATCGTAGGTAGGGAGAACAAAGCTCATTTACTCTCGACTCCTGTTCATTAAACATACTTTTTCATACAGTACCTGCCAAAAGTTTTGTTCAATCACGAATAGAAGTGCGAGTCGAAAACAAGCGTTAAAGCCTTTAATATATCTTCAAATATAATTAAACATGTCGTTGATATTTTCAGTAATAAATGGTACCAATAACAGCACATTTGAGCAATGAAATTGTAGTGGATAAAGTGGTCAATTTTTCCGTGCAGTACTGTACGGATTATACGCTCCTCACCGGTTAAGAGTTTGGCCGAGAGTTGTCTCCTTTCTTTTTTGGCCTAGTGCTGTTCTTTTCTACTTTGCGCCGGTCAAACTAAAGGTCACATCGCTAGAGAAACTTAACGAAGTATACATCACTTTAAATTTTATAAATATACAATAAAGTCAATTAAAAATGATAAAACAAAAATTTCCTCACGCAATATATCACCAGAAGTAATGAATATTAAGAAAGACTGGAAGTATATGGTACTGTAAGAATAAGCAATAATAATAAAAATATTTCGTTTGCAATATCTTGTTTTGGATGAATAATTATACCTGCATCCAGTTATTTTTATGTGGAAAAGTTCTAAATTATCATCACTAATGTGGTTATTTACGATGCCGCGGTTTGAATTGCCTGTAAAGTGCTTAGTTTAAAAGTGTAACAGTCAAATTAAGTTGAGTGTTTAAATTAGAAGACCCATGTCTTGCCTTTAAATTTATGTATCTAGGTATATGGAAAAGTGAATTAAGAAATTAAAACTTTGACAGGAAGGAATATTGAACGATATCCTTCGACCAGGGAAATAAATGAAGGACAAATTTAGGTAGGTTTGTATGTTTGTACGTAATAAGACGAGCAAACCATTTAGCTAACAATGCAGGTTGTCGTGATTTAATAAAATCCACGCCTGGTCAGTGTGCAATAAATCCATTCGAAGTGTATCCGGGGAATTCCCGTTCGGTATTAAAAAGGCCGGGACGGGCGTATTTTTCTTTCCGTTTAATTAAGAAATTGAGCCGAAGCCATTTCCCCCGAAGGAATGGCATTACTTAAAATTTCTAATGTAATAAGCTAGTATTATAAATCTAGAATAACGGCATAAATTTCGGACTAACCCAGCATAAAAGGAAACATTTATAACGGCATTTGCATTTTTCTTCTTTTCATGGTACAATTTCAGTGTCATATTGAGAAAGCGAGGGAGATTTATTTAACGGAACATTTTGTACTTCTTCCTTATTCCATATCGTCGGAGCCCGAATGTTCCGATCTGTCTGCCCATTTTCCCCGCTATTATTCTCTAGTGAAAGTACACTATACATATATGAACTTCAACTACTACATACATTTACATCTATGTGTAAGTGGATAAGTATATATATTCGTACCTTCGCTACACACCTTCTTTTATATTTATCTCTGCAACCCACTCGCGAGTGCAATGCCATTATTTACCTAAATATGCTACCCCGTGGGCACGTCATATAAATAAAAGCTGACAATTATAAATTATTAAGAGATCCTTTTGAGAGTACAAACTAGACATTGCGCCCAGGTAAATGATTCATTCATTTATAAATCCATGCGAAACACCCTTAAGATATCCTGTACCTAATGGAACTTGTCCTCATGCGTCAATTGTACTTTAAAAATCGTAAAACTACATCCAATCCTTTCAATATACCTATACTTAGCTCATTGAACTAAGTTATATACTTATTTATCACAACTTGCTCAAAATTTTTATAACAATATTGGTAGAGATAATTCAGTATCTCATGGGCCGGAAGTCGTATTCTACATTTCAAAAACATTGACTCAACGATTAATTGTATGACTGTCTATTTGAAGAACCAGGAACAGAGCTCCAGGTAGCCTGTAAATAATGAGGGGAAAATGAGGCAATCAATGAACAAACGGAGTTTTGTTAGTGCGCAACACTAAATATAAATTACCTCTACATTGTAACTATGGTAAACCGATTTAAAGAGAAAACGATCATGCGTGTAAATTCATAGTCATAGCGGTCGCATTTTCTAATCAATCCTAAACAGTTTTAACTCTGTCAGGTGTCTCAAATAACCCTGTCCCAGATGGAACCCGGAACAGTTACTTCTTGTATATGTGTACACGTATGTATGTATGTATGTGTTAGGCTCAGTAGATAGTGTTCATGTAAAGTGGCACATAAATGTCTGAGAGACGGGTAGTTCTAAATTTATGGAAATACCAGAAACAGAGCATACTGCCGTGAAGTGGGCTTCAGGGACGTATGTTTATAGAATATGACCTTCAGATAAATGGAGTTAATTAAATTAAATGTAGGGAGGTTTGCAATATTCCTATGTCGCATGTTGCTTTCGAATATGCCCAGGAATACGAAAAGTTAATACCTACATGACTTATCCAGCCAGAAACTGTTTTTAAAACTAATACACATGAAATATAAAGTAGATAAAAAAAATTGAATCTTATGTCTACCATTACAAGTTCTTCATTACAAAACTGATTCCCAGGTAGAATTAGCCAAATTGAATTATGTGCATATTTATATATATAAAGTTCACAAGACTCACTATTTGGGATTTTGTGCAAACTGCTTTTTATTTACGCCCTTAAATAATAAAGACTGCTGATAGGCTAAAGAAAATAGAAAATTATCCTGAGTACATATATTCCTAAGCCCACAATTTCTCTATGGGCGCATTTACCCTGTGTCGCATTTTTCTTGTGCGCAGAAGCACTTACAGCACTCATTTCTCTAACGCTTTCACTTTGTGCGCACAATTACCCTGTTCGCAGAACTCCCTCTACGCACATTTATGCGGCGCCTCATTTTCTCTAAGAATATCGTACACTTACCCTGTGCGCATACTTACTCTCTGCGCACGGTTACCTTGAATGACCCTATAAAAATTGAGTTCTTATAGCATATCCGTGTTCGTAGATCTTCGTATCTACCTACAAATACGCACTGTGCGCACAATTACCCTGTTCGCAGAATTCGCCTCTACGCACATTTATGCGGCGCCTCATTTTCTCTACGAATACCGTACACTTACCCTGTGCGCATACTTACTCGCTGCGCACGGTTATCCTGAATGACCCTATAAAAGTAGACTTGTCTTTCGGCTAGTATGTATATTATTGTTCGTAAATCTTCGTATCTACCTACAAATACGCACTAATTATATTTATTAGAATCCGATGTTGCTGTAAAAATAGTTAATTTTAATTAACCATTGACGATGCCCGTGATCGCATGTATACCCGCCTGTTGTAAGTTCGTAATTGGTCGAGCGTTTTTTTCTCTCCTTCTTTTAATTAAAAACACGCCACGTCGAAGTAATATACCAATACTGTCATGCATTATGTACATGTATTATGTAGTACCTGTACATAAGCTTTCATATGCAGGATTAAATTATGCTTTTAGTTGAAGGCGTATTATCGGAATTTTCCAATTTATTTTGCACTTTACTCTTCACGTAGTAAGCCGGGCGTGAACATTGTAAATATTGGCTAATGGGCCTTATTTGTTCTCCTTATATTTTCACAACACGCGATATTCCACTTCAGCTAAGCGCATTCGCCGCTACCCGGTTCATATTTGCGATTCATTGTAGTCTAATAAGATAGTTAGGGTTTAACGTCGACTGTGGCAGGTTCAGAATAACCCCTCCCACCACCTTTACGAAAACAGGTATGGACAGCTGCGGGTTCTGTATCATTATTAAATAATCCTATAGTACCTTTAGTAACTAGGTAATCTTCGCAGTAGGCTGCAAGATGAAATGGGGCAAAGCAGTATTATTTTTCGTAAAATATTGCATGATGCAAATATAGAATAAAATAATTCGAAGTGGTCTGTATTCTGTCGAAACTGCCAGACGCGGTTCGGGATTTCGATCTTTTTGGATCTCATCAGCGCGTTGCAGGCATCTCCGACAGAATATAGACCAACTTATACCTGCTGTCTTAACAGCGCGTTTTAGAAAATACTACAAATGGCGCGGTAAACGCCATCTGCAGTACGATGCTACATTGATGTAGCATCGACATTTTATTTACAATAATCCTTCGAGGACTGTAATAAATATAAAAGTACATTACCTAACTATAACCTTGTAACGTATGCATAAAAATGTGTTTAATGTGTTGTAGCGGAATTGCAGCTGGAAGTATAGGTCTCTCTGTGTGATCATTTTAACAATATCGCCAGTACGTTGTGTGTTCTTTTAATATCGCGAATGGGCGGCGTCTGATAAAACAGAACGTAAAAATCTCCACTTAAAAGCTGAAAATCGCCTCTTCAGACGCAGATATTGGAAGTTATTAAATTTCATGTCAGGGATGACCTGAATTCCCGTTCTTCCATAGGATAGTTTCACGAGCCGATGCGCACTCAACATGTGAATATTCCGAAAGAAGGCCACGTTCCGCTGCCTTTTGTCTACGTTTTAACGTCCTGAGCTGCCTAACGTCCTCATTTAACCTTCAATTATCGAAGAACGACTTCGAAAATGTCACACGGCTGAAAGGTCTTCCCCATATTACCTACACGGTCACATCATTTCAACGACAATGTAGTTTATAACAATAGCGTTTCACTAGTAATACGTATCCAATATACGTATATATAAGAGGTACCTAATATATTTTATATTTTGTCAAGTACAGCTTTATACGTTCATAAAGACACTTTAAATTTTAATTAGCAATTATTTACTACTAATAAATAGTTGGTACAACGAATGGGACTACAAACTGTAGATATGATAAAAATATCAAACAGAGTACCTAGGGCCATTGAGCGAATGGAAGATTCCTTTTTGTCCGGACACAGGTCATCGAATACAAAAACGCATCAAATAGAAATTCGGTTTAAATTTCGTATTTTTCCTATCAGAAATAGGTGAAATACAACTTTCCAATTTGGAGTCACTGATTATTGGTAACAATAAAACGACTTACCAAAATGATTTCCTAAATCCAATCAAAAATACTGCCAATTGACACTTACCTATAACAAAAGAAAAGCAATTGTTATTACCATATTAGCAAGTTTATAAAAATAAAATAACAAAGATAAAGCATACTAATCTTTTGCCCTTTATATTTATCCCAACAGTTGTACTAAGTTCGCGAACGGTTAACTCAGAAATTCAAAAAAGATTGTTAAAGGAGTATGCTTGGAGCACGGCGCTGTGCAGGTGGGAAACATGGACGGTGGGCGCGGCGGAAAAGAAAAGGTTAGAGGCGTTCGAAATGTGGTGTTACCGGAGAATGATGAGGATACCGTGGATAGAGAAGGTTAGAAATGAAGAGGTATTAGAAAGAATAGGAGAACAGAGGACTCCATGGAAGTCACTAATAAATAAGTGAGATAGGCTGGTAGGACACCTTCTTAGGCAAGAAGGTCTAGTCAGAGACATATTAGAGGCAGAAACAAGAGTTAGGAGAGTAGACTTAGAATAGATTACTGTTGGCAAATAATTAAGGATGTGTGATGTTCTAGCATTAGGAAAATCTTAAAATTAGCTCAAAATAGGAAACAGTGGAGATGCGTGCCGAACCAGTCTTAAGGCTGACGACCTTATGAAGATGATGATTTTTAAAACAAAACAAAAAATCCTAAAGTTGTTAGTAGCCATTATAGCGTCCTAGGGATAATAGATACGGGCCGACAAAATTTAGTCAATTTTAATGGTTTCTGACGCGTTGAATTCGAACTCGAGATCAGAGTTTCTCTGAGGATTCCGACATTCGAGCTATTGTAACCTAAATATGAAAATTACATTTTTTTGAGATATTGGGTCACATCGAAAAGTAATATAGCTATGAAACCATTAGGGTGTCGAAATAAACATTTCTTTTTCAAAACTACCTAGATATATGTCTAAATTATTAATTACTTAGATAGATTTAGTTGTCGATTTGTAGTTTCCGGGTAAAAGCTTTGTCGGTCCGTAATAAGCTACCTCTACAGTAATTATTTTTAACTACATTTTCACTTACTTAAGTCTTTTGAAATATTAGCTAATAAGTTTTCAGCCTTTTATAGTAGAATTTTTTAAAGAATTTTCTGTTTCAATGTATGAATTTGAAATCAGCAGTTGATTAGGAATCAATGTGTCTTTTGGACGGTTGTGAGAAATTCAACGCAATAACGGTCGCGATATAAAGTTAATAAAAAGATTTCTATTGTCAGTAATAGAGCGTCCGTAGAGCATATCAATTTTCATTTTCCATTTATAGTCTATCGGATTATTAGCTCTTTGGAAGATCATTGAAGCACGGATTGCATGTTTTTAAAGTTTTAGCGGATGCTCCGTCGAAACGTCACTTTTGATTAATACGCGACGTTCGTCGAAACGTCGGATTGGATTTCCCGACCGACGACGTCTACGAGGATGACGATGACGACGCCGAGAGTCGTAACGGCAGGCGTCTCCTCTTCTCTTCGGTCGCTGCACCAGGTTTCACTCAATCCATTGGCGTCGTTTGCATGAATAAATGCAAAAATCGAGAGCGCCGGGCAAATAAAATTCGGCTTTGCATATTTCACGGGAAGCAAGTTTAAATGCATGCAAATTGAGTATCTTGCTTAAAAGATCCATTTGTTTCAGGAAAAAGTCCGACCGGAGCGGCATCGCCAAAACGACCGACGAGACGTTACGCGATGCGACGAGATGCGATGAAGCGCGCGGAAGAGCGACCGCCCGAAGCCGTAGATTTGTTGATACCGGCGCACGGATACATTATGCATGCAAAGTAATGTTATTTTAATCCAATAAACCTGTTTGGTCGACGAATTGAATTCTTTCAAGCCGTGCTGAAAAATTCGCCAGGTTGAAACACGGCGCGTAAATCTGAAAGAAAATGTTTCTCCACACATATCGTCTTCACTTCGTACAAGGAAAACGTATACAGTTGAGACGTTCAAAATTGGCATAAAACTGTCACATTTAATTTTTTCTTTTCACTTATTGCTAACTAGACTAGAAGCGATTGCTAATAGAACGCCTACTTTTACTCAGGACAGACGTTATAGGGAATATTGTAAACACAGAAAAGAGATAAAACAAACAAAATATCTCAAAACCACAACGCTAAAACACGACAGTGTGGTTGTCCGAAGCACTTATCGGTAACAAGGTTACCTTATTCAGGGACTGAAGGACAATTACAGTTGGGGTTTTGAGCTATTTTGTTTGTTCTACAACAACCGTCAAAGTTTTTCCAATCTTCATGTAGAAAAGAGATGTCAGGTAGGAATTGCAGCGGACACTAATAAAGGAAAATGAATAAGATTACACCAATTAATACGTAACAGAAAGAGATGAAGGCAGACAGAATTTGAGCACGTTGCCAGCATCGGACTCTAAAGAAAGTTCAACATTCTCACGAATTTAGGAATACAAAGACGTTTCTTTAAATATATAATTCCAACCAGGTAGTCATAAAGCCGACCCTGACCTTTTGCATACCTAACCAACCTCTAACCGCTGCATCGCGTACTATAGGGTTGTTCGGAAAGTCATTTCGTTTTTTTTTTTGTGGAAATGAAAGACAGTTTTCGTATAACAAACAAATACTTTATTAAATTATATATTGACCGTTCTGGTCCAACACCTTTTGCCATCTTTCCGGTAGGAGCATAATTCCACGCTTATAAAATTTTTGGTCTTTGCTGGCAAAAAACTGATCGAGGAGGTTTTTGACCTCCTCATTTGAGGTGAAGGTTTTAATGTCTAAAAAATTTTGGGGTGACCGGAACAAATAATAATCCGATGGTGCCAGGTCTGGAGAATATGGTGGGTGTACCATTGTATCCCATTCAAGCTGTAAAAGCTTTTGGCGAGTGACCAAACTTGTGTGAGGTATCGCGTTGTCTTGGTGAAACACTACACCTTTCCTGTTGATTAGTTCTGACCTTTTCTGTTGAAGTGCATCATTTAGTTTGTCCAGCTGATGACAGTAGACTTCCGAATTAATCGTTGTGTTATCCGGTAAAAGCTCAAAAAAAAAAAACGATTCCTTTAAAATCCCACCAAACAGACAGCATCACCTTTTTTTGGTGAATATCGGCTTTGGAAATGGTTTGAGCCGGTTCATCTTTTTTGCTCCATGACCTCTTGCGTTTGACGTTGTTGTATACAATCCATTTTTCGTCCCCAGTGATGATGCGCTTCAAAAACGGATCATTTTCGTGACGTTTGAGAAGCGAATCGCAGACGTCAATGCGGCGACACAGATTTCTCTCTGTGAGAACATGGGGAACCCATACATCGAGCTTCGAGGATAATCCCAGGCCTTTCAAGTGGTCATAAACTGTTGAATTTGATAAATTTAACCTCAATCCGATCTCACGTGTTGTTATTCGCCGGTTCACTTCAACTAATGCCTTTATCGCGTCTTTATCAGCTTCAACCGGCCTTCCCGAACGTGGTGCATCTTCGACATCAAAATTTCCGGATCGAAATTTAGCGAACCAGTTCTGGCACTGGTGTACTGTCAACACACCTTCTCCATACACATCAGTCAATTTTGTTCTGGCTTGAACAGCATTTTTACCCTTTCTGCAGTAAAACAGTAAGATATGTCGAAAATGCTGCTTATCGCTCTCCATATTTAAAAGGGCACCAACCAAAAACTACTGCGTAGAATTAATTGGAATTTTTCACACACAAGCCTTGCTATATGAGCTCTCAAAGCATATAAAAATTATACGGCTTAAATGTGAAGTTGGGTGCAAAAGAATACAATTAAATCCTCTGTCGGGAAAAAACGAAATGATTTTCCGAACTACCCTATATTATTCGATTATCTATTTCCACTCTATCTGTACTACTCATGAAGCATAATTTCCTATCTTAACAAGGGCGTGTTCAAAATGCAGCAGATGACTACAGTCCCAAGTGGAAACAAGATAGATACCACAAGAAACTACTAGTGTCATTTGAAATGTGGTTTCATAAAGAATATTGAACGTATAGTAATCTCGCTTTAAGTTGACACAAAAATATGGAGTAGGAGCTTAAAATGGAATAGTTAGATCAATGAAAATAACGCGGTTATTAATGGACGATGATCTGCATTCACCAATTACAGGAACTACAAAGGATGACATTTGATCACAGATGTAGGATTGTATTACGTTTAGAAATATGTGTAGTTTCACAAGAAAAATCACATATAGATATTTATTTGTGAGAATGAATGAACATTGCTTCAATTCTTTTGAATAGTGGCAAGAATATCCCAACAGATTCATACTGAATTACGAGTAACAATAGACTTTCTAAAATAACCTCATCGTGCTTCCCTATTTATCCACAAAATTATTCATAAGTACACTTCACAGTAATAATAATCCTTTGAATTAATTAATTCCATATACAGGCACATAAATATATAAATAGGAGTAAACTTTTGAAAGAAGGACTTTTTTAATTATCAGCTGGATATATCCATGACATAATCGGCTTATAACAATGTTTCTATGAGGTTTTATCAAAAGTTTCCGCACTTTACACTTCATATAAGTTTAATGCGAACAAAGCGTTTTAAGGCTTTCCGGGGTTCCATATTATTTTCGAATAGTGTTTGGTTTTATTACACGCTTGCTGCATTACCTACCGTTTTACGAGGACGATATCTTTGTCATAAAATCCGAAAATTAACACGGCAAACGACCTTAAACTCCGTATTGGCAACCTGGTCCATGATGCAGCTTAAAACTCATAAATGAGACGTATTTTGCCGCAGGTTTCAATGCAGTTACGGGGTTTTCTATGCCAAAAAGCTTACAAGCCTGTTCAAAATTTGTTGATATAAAAGTCTTAGAAACGACACGTATTAATTTTTGAAACCCAAAGGTCTGTCCAAGATTTCGCATACGTACAGTGGTGTACGTTTAAATCTTCGTAGTGATTGAAAGTTTGCTGGGCACATAGATGAAACGTATTACATACATCTCATATCCTTGGGTTCCGAGAATTTAACATCAACAAAATTTTAGATTCCATCAAATTAAATCTCATCAGCACGCCATAGGCAGTTTGCGATAAATCACTGTTCTTAACCCACTTTAATTTGTTATTGTATTTTCCTAGAATGTACTTCTTGTTACTGCACGAATGCACGACTATTGCAAGAAATTTTGTTCAAAACGAGAAAAAGAATTTTATGAGAAAAAAAAATCATTTTTCTTAGTCTTTACCCGAAAGGTAAGCACAAATCATATAAAATGAAACTAACTTCACGTCCACATGAAGCCATTCCTTTCCCTTAACAGAATAAAATGGGTGTAATAAAACACCTTGATGCATAGACCCGGTAACCTCCCTTGTTTTAAAATATGCACGATCATTACTTTAAATAAAGAATAATTGTCGTTCAAGTCTGAAGGAATAAAATGTCGAAATAAAGCAGCCTGACAGCTGTATTATGAGCCACCAAACAATTCGAATGTATAAATCACCCGGCCCGGAAAATCGAACTCGACGATGTTGTTAAATTAAACGTGACACAGATAATTTTTATGTTCTTCCGCAACGA
This sequence comes from Agrilus planipennis, assembly GCF_000699045.2. Lineage (NCBI taxonomy): Eukaryota > Metazoa > Arthropoda > Insecta > Coleoptera > Buprestidae > Agrilus > Agrilus planipennis. The sequence continues at coordinate 15,378 of NW_020439068.1, read as the reverse complement.
ACGTTGGAATCTGCTACGTGCTACACCACTGAAAGAGCTCTTCAAATATCAAATATCGGAAATTTGACATCGACGCAATCAGAAATATTGCTACTCTATACTGAGGTAGGTAAATTATTTTATTTTACGAATATTTCCCTAAAGACAGTTGAATGGTGCTTTTTACTTTAAATGGGGGAAAAAAAACAAGCACCTAAAGCTCGAGATTTATTATCTACATCAAAGGACATGATAAGTCTTAATGGGAACAGAAGTTCTTGTAATAAACTTAAATATATGCCAAATAGGTTCAATTACACAATGGATAGAAAAGGTTAACAATGAGGTTAGATCAATGGACCTTATGGAGAGTTAAGTTGGACGGATACCTTCTCAGACATCAACGACTTGTTAGAAACATGGCAAAAACCACAACAAAAGTAAAGAGGAGTAGATAAACCTAGACCAAAATACTGTTCACAAATAGCTAATTACGGAAATGGTCCTAAGGTGATGATACGATTAGGACTGATAAATAAGACTTTCTATCGGGTAAGAGCCTAAAATCCTTCATCAAATATTTGAATCTCCACTAGAAGCACAAGCACGTCCTTGTTTTGTTCATGAACTTTTTAATTTAGACCAAATGCTTATCTAGTATATTGTTTGATTTTTTTCATTTACAAGAGTCAATTCAACTTACTTTTAGAGATTTCAATTTTCTTAGTCATGGTACTGATGGTATTTATAGATTACATCCTTCATAATCTCATATCAATATACAACAAACACCCTAAATACTTTATTTATATGATGAAACCGTTATAAATTTCGGGAAGCAAACAGAATCAAAAAGCAGCTACAGAAATTTAGGAAATTTATCGATTTTTTTCCTTTTATGAAATTACTAATTAAAGGACAATATATATATAATAAGACAAACCCAACAGTAAAAAATTCACCATTCTGGTTACTTTCCTGCTACAATAAACAATTATCATGCCAAAAATCCACCCTTTCTTTTACAGTTTTAAGAGTAAGTTCAAAGAATTTTTGTTTGTAGCATTTCTCTAATTTTTGCCGCCGCCTTTCTAAAATTTTCGTCATTCGAATGAGATTAGGGGTTGAACCATAAACTTTGCCAGCACATTATGGGGCAGTAGCTTTGTTTTAAAGTGCACGTCGCTGTCTACGTTCCCTCGCTGGGGCGAAACCGAGACAAAAAAGCGCCATAAAGAATAAGTATAAAATCTGACACGAATATTACCGCGCGTCATTTCGGTGCTGCTCAGTTTTGGAACAACGTACGCCTCGAAAATTTATGTTGATTCACTTCTACATTTTTTACGACTTTCAGGGGCCGTTCGCTAATGCGAGGATCATATATCTGCAAAGGGGACGTTTCTAGGCACCTTACTACTTATCCAATTTTAAGTCTTTGTTCGCATACCAATCGCCAACGTTGCCTAAAGCTCGCAGTTAATAAATTTTACGTACGGTTACTTAATTAATTAAATGTCAATTATGATTAACAATTTACAAAGTTAGTACTTTGCGGAAAGCCTTTTTAAAGTATTGATTTACGTTGTATGAATGAATGTATGAAATCTATAGATTGTATATACTTACTAGGAAATGTATACAATTTCAGGCTTTTTAGGAAATCTATAAAATAATATTGTTTCAAAGATTTTTTAATACACACATATACACATTTCCTAGGAATTGTATGAAATTCCGATATTGTACTAGGAAATGTATAAAAGTAATGCTTTCAGTGAATAAAACGAATACCCTCCCCTCGGTCCGCTATTCCAACGTACCCATGACATCTTGAATGTAATACATTTCCGATTGCTGTTTAGGAAATGTATAGATTTCCTAGGATATGTGTCTAATATAATTTATTGCACAAACTTCCGGGCGATTTTAGGAATTATATACATTTCCTAGGAATTGTATACAATGACGGATTACAAACATTTCGTTAACATATACATTACTGTCCACAACATTGTAACATAGTATTGCTCTTGTTCCTGCTGTTGCCTCCCATAGGTTACAGTACTGGTGCGTAGTCAGGGGGCGCAGGTTCGATTCCCGGCGAGGGTGGAACAGCAGCAACAAATATTTTTCCTCATTAACTTGAGATAATCTGTTGTGGGATGAAATTAAGTAGATTTGATTACATAATGTTTTGAGAATTATTGATTTACAAATTGGTAGTAATTAAGGAAATGACAAAAAGTACCCTTACAACTAAATTTATAAAGAACATTAAGTTTTTGGTCAAGAAAACTCTTACTTCTTGGTTCAGGAGATATCTCTTATCCAGAAAATGTAAATTATTAAAGGATAAAGATACACAAACTGAGAATAAAGAAAATCCCAAGTCTACCTTACGTTTCCATAAAAAAATGAAGAGATACGATAAAGAAAATCCATCTCATCCATTAAATTTATGGTTTGGAATAATCTTATTAACATAAACTTTCAAAATTTCAATCTTACAAAGCATTATTAGAAAACGTGCTACCTCAAAATACAGCGAAAAAAGCATCGCTACAGACAACACACATTTGTTTTATTTAAATTTGATAAATACTCTGTGTGGTTCAACTTTATTGTATGCCTTCATTATCTGACTTACTAAAAATAGGTTTACAAGTCGTTGTAAACCTTACTAAAGAAACATTCAAATCGGTATCCACTAGCAATTACCTCAAATTAACGAGAGAGAAAATTGTTGCTGCTGCCACATCCTCCCCGGGAACTTTTGACATTGATATTAAATATTAACCATTATTAAAAGTTTGATAAAGTATTTCATATCTCCTTTTCTTTTCATTTTCTAACTAAGCACAGCTTTGAAATAATTCGAAATGTCGAAACTGCCAGACGAGGATCGCGATTTCGATCTGTTTGGATCTCATCAGCGCGTCGCAGACAGCTCCGACAGAACACAGACCAACTTTTACCTGCTGTCTTAACAGCGCGTTTTAGAAAATACTACAAATGGCGCAGTGAACGCCAGCTATCACGTTTAGGTTGTCTACGCCGGGATTCGTTTTCAGCAAGTAGATATCCACACAAGTGGACCTTGTTGGAGCATACGTAATCCTGCGCGTTTGTAGTATTTTCTAAGTACTACTTTCTTTATTCTGCTTCTTCAACATTCGATATCATCCCTTCTCCCTCTTGCTTCATCAATCTACACATTTGCTCCCTCGGAGTAAGCAAAAGGGTTAAACGGACGATCCAATTCAACGTTAATATTATCGCCGTAGGTAAATCCCTTTAATTATTACCGGATGCCCTACTCTCTTCCTGTCCACCTACCCTCTGCATGAGTACATAACGATCTAGACACACACACATATTCGTATGTACATGTACCTACCTGGCACACACGTGTGCCAATGCAAGCGTTAGCATCGCAGCCCTATCGAGCAGAACATTGACCGACGGAGTGGAACCGAATTTTGTCTCTCTGGGAAATTCGATGCACTATCCTGAGCTCATCCGATTCGAACCAATGGATCACTTCAATCGAATCTGTAACCCATACTACCTAATAACCATTGGAGAAACTGAATAGCACACGTAAACTCAATAGGTATCCCAACGAAAAAAGAAATGCACTACAGATCAACATCAAGGACGACTATAATCCTTGGAAATGCTCATAGACTTATGTGTCAAACGTTGACGCTCAATTTTTCACTTTCATTCACCTATTATTTTTTTTTTCAAAATTTGCTCTTAAAGCATGAAGTTAATACTAAAAGGTCATCATCATGAGGTCGTCAGTCCTAAGACTGGTTGGACACGTACCTCCACCCTTCCTATCCTGAGCTAAACTTCGCATTTCCCTAAAACTAGAACAACCCATATCCTTAACTATCTGCGAACATTAATCTAATCTAGGTCTACCTCTACCCCTTCTAACGTCTGTTTCTGCCTCTAATATGTCTCTGACTAGACCTTCATGTCTGACAAGGTGTCCTACCAACCTATCTCGCCTATTTCTTATTGACTTCCATAGAGTCCTCTGTTCTCCTATTCTTTCTAACACCTCTTCATTTCTAACCTTTTCTACCCACGTTATCCTCATCATTCGCCTATAACACCACATTTCGAAGGCTTCTAACCTTTTCCTTTCCGCCGCGCCCACTGTCCATGTTTCCAAACATACACCTTTAACAACCTTTTTCGAATTTCTAAATTAACCGTTCGCCAGCATAGAAGTGACTTCTTATTATTGAAGGCGATTCGACCCTGCGCTGTCCTCTGCTTTATATCCCTTCTACTCCTTCCGTCCTGACTTATCTGACTTCCTAGATATCTAAAATCAGCCACTTCTTTTAATTTTTCGTCTCCTATATTTATCTTTGCCCCTGTATATCTATCCCTACAGTTGTACTGTCTTTGACTGACTCCCTTCCTAATATTTACTGCTTTATGCTGCAACCCTATCCCTATAACTGCCTGTTTCTCTTTATACAAACTAAGTATCACTCTTCTATCTTTGTAACTCATCCCTACATTTTTAAGTATATTTAACATCTTGTCCCATTTAACATTGTCAAAAGCTAAAAGGCCAACAAAACAAAAGCTAAAAGGTCAACAAAATTATATAATATATTTTCTTTTCACATCTGCACCTATTAAACAATTAAGATAACATTATTTTATCCTCCAGAAGAAGATGAGCATTTCTTAAGGACTCCCTTTGGGCCAATTTTAAAGGATGTTAGAACGAAAAAATTTCGTCCAATTTTGTTAAAAGAAGAAACAGTCGATTCGCTTGAAGTGCAGCATTTACGACTGTCCCTGTTTGTTGACCGTTTGACCGTTAAAATTTGAAGCCATAAAAGATGTCACCTCCATCTAAGACGTTTAAAATCTTTATCCAAGTCGATTGCACGTAAGTATCGATTTTCTCATATAACACGGTCGTTACACCGTTCGAATTCCACATAAAACGGCCACCTTTTTCATCGAAACACCCCTCAATTCCACTCGTACTAATAAAACGATGGGGGATAAAAGACAGGGGCAAAACGAGATCCATAAAACGGGACACGGTCGCAATCCCAACCTTCACTCACAGACAGCTCTGCTTGAAATCATTTTAAAACGACTGTACTAGACGTAACCACTGACCAGTTCTTTTCCCTTTTTCACTAGAAATCGTAAATCTTTCCCGTAAGACGTAACGATATGGAAGATTACAGTCTATAAAAGAACTTAACGCTAACTTTTAAAAAAAAAATTTAGTCATTCAACGTATGTATGATTTTAATCCTTTATGTGGAATCTCTTCTGCAATGAGCTTTTGGACAAATGAAAGATTTTGTTGTTATTTCTTGCCTGGTCTAAACTTGTTCTCAAGACTACCGCTCAGCAGAGGAATCATCTACCAATCGACTGTCAACATGTCAGGATTATCATCTACAGGCCATTGTATCCCTCTAATTGTCGTAGACCTATAAAAGACGATCCTGCAATAATTCGTGACATTTTTCTAGCCAATTCTCATCAATTTGCTTTGTTAAAACAAAACAATCCTCAATTGGTAGAGTCTCTACTTGACACATTTGAGTCTGTACTGAGAGAACAAGTTCAGGCCAGGCAAGAAAGAGCAGAAAATGCGAATAATCAATGCCCATACATTTGACACCGAAGCCCAAAGACTCATTCCACAAGAGATTCAACAGAAGAACATTGAATATAACATGGAAACGGCTACGAAATTTGGAACTGTTACTATGCTTTAGTCCTGTATTTTTCCTGTTTGTATCTAGTTTTTTTTCTAACCAGAAAAAGAATCTTTTTATTCTTGGTTAATCAACAGTTTCAATAAATAACTATACAAAAATTTCCAATATAAAAAAGTAGGTCGAATAATGATAAGCAAATCTATCTCCAACAACTAAAAAAAAAATATTAAAATTAAACTGAAACAATTGGACATACTATCATGTATATTGCAGACGCTTTTTCTGGATTAAGAAGGATATTCTCCTGTAAATAGATAATCTGAAACAAAAGAATTGCTCCACTTTTCCATTTTCTTGAATAGCACTCGTGAAACGTGCTTATTCTAACCGGCCTTTGACCTGTACCAGCTCAAATGTCACTACCGATTTCAAGATAAATTAAAATAATAAAACTGGGGAAATTTTATTACATATACGGAAAATAATGGCAGTGATAAATATCTGTTGACTGTATTTTATAACAATTGCGATTTGTACTTTTTCAAAAAGTGATTTGTTTTCCTATCTGTTGGATTTGTGCGCACGAAATTTTCTTTTTAGCCTTTCAAAAGCGTACGATATTAATCTTTTCGATATAATCAAACACTTTCATAACACGCGACGCCAGATTTTAGATAGTATGTGTGGAACGATTTTAATCTACCACAGTCCAGTTACAACAAAAAAAAACAAACAAAATTGCTTATATATAATTTTCAAAACTTCTTCAATCATTTTCTTGAAAATCCCATCACTCATCACCTAATAGCATTACCACAGATTAATAGTAAATAATATTAAAGTTTTTAGTTTAAACTACAGAACGATTACAGCATAATTTCAATAACTTCAAGGATTGACATCAGTTTTGCATTATTTTATTATATTAAAGGTCAATAGTCTTCTCGGTGAGATTTCAATCAGAAAAAAGGTCGAGTCTAGCAGTCATTAACTACAACCATAACATTCGGTAATAATAAAGATTCTACGTTTGTGAGCATTAAGGGATTGGGTATAATGTGAGAGACTAAATCTTCATTAACATCTCGAGATAGAAAAACCTCTGCCTGTGTATTTTACGGGTTGACCTCAAGTCTTGTCGATCTTAGAAATCGATTTGTGGAGTAGTAGTGGCGGTTGTAGCGTGAGCTATTCTATTTTCTTTTATTTATTATAAGGCGCGCCTTCTTCCAATCCCTTCGTTGTACATTCTTTTTTGTACTTCTTTTTTTTTCTTTCTTTCTCTGAATGTTTTTGTTACGCCCTAACGCCAGCCTTTTTTGCTTCCACGAGCGTATTACTTACTTGCTGAAACTAGAAAATAACGACACACACACGCTAAACAAAAACTCAACTAGCATGAAAGAAAGTCAATGTCTTCTTCAAGATAACCACGCTGAAAACCAACAGATTGGTATTACGAATAGTTAACACTCGAAATCCATAGACGTTAAACAAACATAAAACAATTACTTTCTAATAAAATAATCAACAGAAACACATGATTGCACATGATTATCAGGGGTGTATTTAGGACACTAACCTAATATTTCTATAGCAGAAACAGTGGAGCAATGTGCATAAATCAATATTTCGTCTTGTACTTATCGATAATTGAAAATATCTAATAAGTGCATACATAAGTTTGCTGTTACTTTTCACGGATGGTAAACTGAAGGTGAGCTCAAAAATATACTCCTTTGCGGTCATATACAGATAATGTATCCATTAAAGGAGCAGCTAATTAAAAAAAAAAGTATTCATTACCATTTATCATAATCCAGCTGCTTGCTTTTATACGTATAGGTTAAGGAATATTTAAATATTACTATTATAATCGACCTAACTACAGGCCTCATATGTGTAGACGACGTCCGCGGTCTGGTGCCATTTTTATTGATGTTTTATCAGCATTTTGTAGTTTTGGAAGTCCTTAATTATTACAGGCAAATTGCCATTGTAATGTAAATTTTTATAAATTTTATTTTAACATATTTAGCTATCAATGGTCGTGATTCTTTTGTTAGCAGCGATTCGAAATCGCTCGGCTTTGAATCGGATACCTGCAATTGGGAAATGAACGGATTTGAATAGTAGCGTACTTATCATGGACGAAACGTAATCGGAAAAAAATTAACTGAATAGGTATATCTGTCGTAATTGGGGGTTTTTATTCGTAGGGCATTTCCCATTTTCCGGATCCTGCTTGATTTGAGCTCCGAATCCTAATTAATCCCATTCGAAGGAATTTGCGAAACTTCCCGACCAAAGTCATCAACTCGTACAATAATTAAGGTTTTTATGCATTCACCGGAGGCACGTTGCTCATTTCTGACGCTCAAAAGGACCGACATCCTTCCGTTTCCATCACCCTCTCTCGCCAGTGACGACTCGTAAAAAAAAAGGGCGAGTTCCTGACAGTAGCTACCATTATTCCCTATTAATTTGAGGTTATGTGTAGTAGTAAAAATTAATTCATTTCAGTGTACTGAAAAACTACAAAAATTCGTCTAAAAATTTAAATTAGATTACTTTTCACAAATAATTAAGGATGTATACTTCGTTAACTTTCTGTAGCGATGTGACCTTCAGTTTTACCGGCGCAAAGTAGAAAAGAACAGCACTAGGCCAGAAAAGGAAGGAGACAATTCTCGGCCAAACTCTTAACCGGTGAGGAGCGTATAATCCGTACAGTACTGCACCGAAAAATTGATCATTTTATCCACTACAATTGAATTGCTCAAATGTGCTGTTATTGGTACCATTTACTACTGAAAATATCAACGAGATGTTTATTTATATTTGAAGACATATTAAAGGCTTTAACGCTTGTTTTCTACTCGCACTACTATTCATGATTAAACAAACCTTTTGCCAGGTACTGTATGAAAAAGTATATTTAATGAACAAGAGTCAGAGTATAATGAGCTTTTTTCTCCCTACTTACGATTTTGCCAGCGCGCATCCAAGACATTGGAAGGGACACATCGCTAGAGAATGTAAATGAAGTATAGGATACCCTAGTTTTAGGGGAATGCGAAGATTAGCTTAGGATAAGTGGTATGTGTCCAACCAGTCTTAGGACTGATAACCTTATGATGATGACAATTTATTAAAGCTTTCAGAGAAGAGTCGTGATTTAGATTTAGCAGTACTCATCACCACGTTATACGGGGAACAAAACGAAGTTTCTACAAAAATTATCTTTCTTTCTTTGGAATGTAGCTCAGTACCAAATTAAAAACGGATCAGAATTTTTTGCAATTGTAGAACTTGAGGATTTCTTACTTGGCCCGCTACTGAATAATTCGAATACGATCGCGCGGCCCCCACCGTCACTACTAGCCCCGCCACGCCATCTCGTTCATCTGTCGCTTTCCTCTGATAAATTTAAAAAGCCCGAGATCGCTGTTACACCGTACTCGTATATATTGATAGTCTCCAGTCTCATTATTTTACTAGCGAGCTTTAAATTACAAACGAGGGCTGAGTTTTAAAGGGCTGCAGAACGACGACGTGGCGCGATCGATCCATTTCCGAGTTAATAGTCGACGGAGGAGGCTTACCTTTGACTTTGATTAATTGAACAAATGCTCCGCAAAAACCCTCCTGTTTCAATTAATAAAAAAGAAAAAAAAAAGGAAACCCGAAGCCAATCCGCGGCTTAAGCACGTGCTTCGCCGACGGTTATTGTTCCATTCGCTCGGCAATAAAACACCTCGGTACTCGTAACTGCGAACCTTTAATCTGAAAACAGAACGTGCTCAATTACATTCGTCAAATAAACCGACGCGGCTCGGCGGGATGACGCCAGCGTCGGTCCGCTTCGCGCACGTATGCAATAACTGACCGCACAACGCATTACCAACGCGAAATTACCATTAGCTACGTCCAACGTTATAATAAAATATGGGAAGTAATGGCCTATTTTCATTTGCCTTTTATACCAAAATTGAAAAAAGAAATGAATAAACTGGCAGTTATCTGTCTGTCTGTCGAGGCCTTGTGAAATAATGACAGATTACAAGAATAATTACTCGTAAATGTAAAATTCATAAGATTGGATGGAAAGGAAGTGCAAATGTTTTTGATCACATACGAGGGCGGTTCAATAAGTACCCATGTTAGAAATGAAGACACCTTTTTTTTTAAATTTGTTTTTTTATTTTTCAACATAGTCCCCTTTTAGAAAGATACACTTCTCCCAACGACCCTGCCATTTTTTTTACCCCTCCAAAAAATAAGATTTGTCGAACTCTCCAAAATCCCCCCTGTCTCGGCGATGACTTCCTCGTTTGAGCTAAATTTCTTTCTCGCTAGTCATTTCTTCATGGTAGGGAACAAGATGAAGTCGCAGGGAGTCAAATCGAGTGAGTACGGGGTGTGCGGCAGCAAATTCATAACGTAATTCATGCATTTTGGCGGCAACAACTCCTGATGAATGTGCCGGTGCGTTATCGTGTTGAAAACGCACCTTCTTTTTCGTCAAATGCGTCCGTGTCTCCTTCAATTTTTTGTCGAAGCGGTCCAATAACTCACTGTAGTATTGTCCAGTGATCGTTCTTCCTTTTCCTAAAAAATCCGTAAAATGATTTCCTCGGTAACAACGTTTGCCAGGCTTCCTGGTCGCTCCTATCAAAAACGGATCTTTGCCCACGTTTAAATTCGTTGAAGCAATATCTAACTGTGGTCGTAGATGGCGAAATGTCTCCATAAACAGTATCCAACTTTGTTTTCATCTCCTCGCATTTTTTCCCATCCAAAAACAAAAAGCGAGTTACCGAACGATACTGATCTTTTTCCATCTTAGCGAAAATAACGAAACACGTCTCAGTCGAATGGCTGCCAAATCCAAACTAACCTATCAATCAGTCTGAAATTCGTTTTGGCGTGGTTTGATAGATGGCAGCACACAATGACAACACCAATTTCCCTCAGAAACGTCCTCTGTCTTCAAACACGGGTACTTATTGAACCGCCATCGTAATTTTACGCCCTCTTCGTAAAAAAAGAATAGATAATAAGAATTAAAAGAAGGGTTGTAACAAGACTTTCTTGGCCCCATTCAAAAACTATTATTTCGTCAGAATTCTAGTGGAAATCTCATTCTCGAACACAATGGGATTTCCATTGCTGAACGCAATGTCTTGTTTATTATTTTTACAACTTCCTGTGACAATCACATTCACTTCAGCATGTAAATATTAATGGAATTATTGTAAATGGAAACAACTATTTTTCTATTTATGTCAAATGGTTTTGAATGAAATTTACAAATTTTCCATTGATTCCCATTGAAATTGTCTCTATCTATTCATGTCTCAGAAAAAGTCCTACAATCCTATCTCTTATATTGATTTCGATATCGCCCTCTTTTTTTTCTGTTTTTCTAATACCTCTAATAGTTCTCTCCACTACATTTTCATCATTCACCGTTTTCTTTTCCGTTCCGTTCACCGATCACGTTTGAAACTAATCCCAACTAGACCCTACACTATCATTTGTACTACGGTGATACTATACGCAATTGGTATTTGACAAAAAGTTAACCAATAGTTCACATTACCAGTTCGGATTTCTTTTTAAGGAAATCGGAGAATAATAACCGCAATTAACAAGATCTTGGTACTGCCTACATCTACAGGTACTGGTTTTATTTCCACGTAGATGATTATGGGTTCATTACTTGACGAAATTTTCTCTTAATACGAAGGTTCAGGCAACGATGAGGTCTGCCTCTACGTGCCACCTGTAAATTTCATATTAAATTCCGGTCGGTATTTTCGGTTCTGGCGAGAAAACTTTCAGAGGACTATTTGACCGCCTTTGTCTGCAGCACCTTGGATGAATAGATCGCAATCAAAAGTTTAGAATGTGAAAACGTTAGCGTAGCCCGAGTCCTGACTCTCAAACTTTGCGCAACTTTTTGCCCCGTTCTCTCACTCCCGTCCACTTTGAATGACTCGCGAGAGGTCTTTGGAGAATCGACGGGTCAGAAGTAAATGTAGAAACGAAATACTTCTTCTTTGACTCCCTTTCCTATCCAGACTTGAAATAAAACGTTGGGATCTGTAAGTTAACTTCATCTTAAAAAATTCCCAACCGATTCTTCCTGTCTCATCGTTACACTCACTTGTATCGATTCGATGCGTCAATAACTTTGTTAGGTATCGCACGCTGTCTCATATTGTAGCGACAAGTTCTATTCAGTCTTGCAAACTTGTCCAATTAAAATTAGCGGAAACATCAACGAGAGATATGAGATTGAATTATTTACCCCGAGTGTCTTTCTGTTTTGCCTGTATTTCTTATTACAAAGGATGCTGTGTGAATATACGTACTCGGAATGATACCGTGGCAAATAAACAATACCCTTCACTTCTTAGTTTCACCCCTTCTTTCACTCACCACCATTTCTATGAAGGTTGTGATAAATGGAACATCCATATTTTACACGCTTACTACTTGAATACATATCTATGTATGCCTGTGAATGCACACATGTAACCTCCTACTGGAGTATTCTTTCAACGAGGGACAAACAACGAGAAGGCTTTTTATATCTTCACTCAAAATACGACATTTTTTTACTAATGCCACTTTTCGCACATACGCTTGGTTTTACCATTTAGCTATACTCGTAATTATTATCTAGCAGGAAGGCGAGGTCAGTTTCTCGTTTCTTTTGAATATACCAGCTTGGCGAGAAGGGTTTTGTACATATTTGTAAAATTTCATTAAAACTAAAAAGTAGATTTCGAACCCATTAGTTGTCATCAGCACATTCTATGTAATTTCCATCAATCAAAGTTTCTTCATTTAAACAAGTTAGTATATCAAGTAAATGTCAATATATCCTGTTATTGCTAACTATAGTATTTTGTAGAGCTCGACAAGGCCAGTTGTTGGTCAAGGTGAATCTGTACGGTACCTGAGCCTAACAACACGCGTTAACTAAACAGTCAGGTGTACAGCGTAAGCAGTCGTTTGAGGTGTTGGACCATGTACTTAGTACTAAACCCTAGAATCCAAGGCAATTTCGACGTTAACCCTCAGAAATAAGGTCGTCCGCAAACGATCTCACTAAATAGGGAATATAGCTGAAGCCTTAGTAACAATGTGTGGTGTACCTTCACGAAAATGAGCTCGCCCATTACGCCCGTCAAAGGGGACCAAAGGGTCAGGGGAAGGTGGCTATCTTATGAATCTAAGATGGTTTACCAATGCCGAGGTAGAAGTAATCCGATTGGTATTGGAATTTGCCCCTCGAACGTCCAACAAGAGATGACGTGCTATAATACAAGGGCCCCAGGTACGAAATCTTCCTTCCAGCCGTATACGATTCGACTTGTAGTGCGAGTAGTTATACTCCGCATGCTGGAGCTGCCAAGTTTGATAAACCTAGTAGGGATTAGATAGGTTAAACCTGCACCAGAGGGTTCTAGGTGCGCTTGGTAACCTCCTAGATAAAAATTGTAGTAATGACTCCGGCCTTCGCAATGTAGCAATCACAACGTCAATTTAAATAATAAATTCGCGATCATGTGATCTGTCGAACCAGGTAGTCCCTCTGGGCGGAAGGTCCTCTTTCGCCTCCTTCAGGAATCGTGGGAATGGGTGTGTGGTGGTTGAGGTGAAAAGGATGAGACGGACGGAATGAAGACATAAGAAACCACAGAAAAACTTGGACCAAGCCAGACGGACCCGGAATCAAACCAACGTCTTCCCGAATGCAAAGCAATGGTCGAAACCTCTAGGCCATACCGCTCGGAACTTGGTTGTTCTTATCAGCATGCTCCAATGGAATGCCGGTCAATCCATTTACTACCATTAAACCGCGTTCAACGAATAGCTGTAGATGACGAGGTGAACGCCATCTCTTGATACTAACTAATTGTGACTTCATTAATGAGCCGTGGGTTCAGTTTAACAAGTTGATAGACATTTGTAATACTGTATACTACAGTTAACAGTAAGTAAGTACCTACAGACAGTAATATACTGTCAGTTACTAAAGCAATTTCTATATCAGTGTGTTTTGAGGCTAACGGGTATTTCATCGTATCTCATTTTATAAATTAATTGCAACTATAAGAAAGTAATGTTAGTCTATTACCGTAGCAAGCATGGAACGTAAAATCTACAGGAATTAAACGTTAAAATTTTATTTCAAACTACGTATTTTCCCGAGTAGCTGTAATTCGAGAAGTTGATAAAGAAATGTTTTCCGTAAATGGAACTGTTCCACTAAATGCAGTAAAACATTTAGTCGCTACTCTTGCAATTCAGCGCTTTGTGTTGGGAGCTTTCTGCTTTCTTTTATGATGCAATAATTAGAAGTGAAAACTCACGACTGAAAGCTTAAAACTTTACGGAACTAGCCTCGCTCTTGCTCCGCTTGCACTTTGAAGTACACAAAAGGCTGCGTAGCCTTATTACAAACTATCCCTTTAATATTATTTTACTTTTTCTGTTTGCTAAAATAGCCATCGGAAAATACTTCATATGTACATATGTTAAATCTAAAGCCTAGAGCGCATTAATGATTTTTGTTTCGGTGACAATAAATTTAAGGTTAGAATCGTTCGAAATGTGGCGTTACTGGAGAATGAGGAGGATACCGTGGATAGAAGAGGAATAAGAAATAGGCGAAAAAGGTTGGTAGGACACTTTGAAGGCATGAAGGTCTAGTCAGAAACATATTAGAGGCAGGCCTAGATTAGTTTACTGTTCGCAAATAGTTAAAGATGTGGGATATTCTAGTTTTAGGGAAATGTGAAGATTAGCTCCGGATAGGAACGAGTGGAGATGCATGTCCAGCCAATCTTAGGACTAACGACCTCATGATGATGATGACAACAAATTTATTGACACTGTCACGTCACGACAGATTTCATGTCTGTGCGCACATGGAACGTAGTTTCGTCATTCCGCAAGTTCCATCTAATTCTAGTGAAAAATTTTTAGTCATCTAAAACGTAACCCCTTTGCGGTTGAAATTTAATAAGTAATTCCCAACGTATCGGTGGAGATAACTTTGTTGAAAAAGACCGTACACTCCTGAAACCTTCCTCTTCTTATAAGCACCCAAAAATGGCACGAAGCCCGATACTAAATTCCCGGATTAGATTTTAAAAAATTCAGCAGGAATTTCACATTCATGGCGCTGGGACATATCCATAAACAAGATGCAATGGCGCTACGAGGCACGCCGTTGCCAATTCCCGTTGGAATTTTAACGACATAATGAGCATTTTTCCGGGAAAGTCCATCCCATCTGCGGTATATCAGTTTAGTTCGGCTGCACCACCGGCAATAGCGCACTACCTAACATGCAACGGGACTTGATGGTTATTTAAAAGTTACACTTTACGTTTAATATGCTCCTAGGACACAGATATATTATCGTTTAACTGTAAGAGCAACCACGAATTAAAATCTCGCAATATTACCAGCAACATACAGGGTGATTCGTAGCTGAGGACAATAATTTGAAGAATGTATTTGAAAGAATCTTAGAGACCCTAATCTCTCAGTCTTTCAGCGTCTCTGAGAGCGTCTCTCACAGTCTTTCACAGTCTCTCAGTTATTGCCTAGGTGTTTTTATGGTTCTCTCACAGTCTCTGTATGAGAGACT